>NC_056747.1:180411522-180644022 GCF_019279795.1 Protopterus annectens | reverse complement strand
TGTGTTAATTACACGCTCTCTAACCGCTTCTGGATGGTCCAGACTGAAGCGTTTATTGGAAAAGTTTATTTTAGTCTGCTGCATCTGCGGCGTTTTTTTGTATGCATATGTATTCCCAGTAGTAGCACTAGCATGTCTGCCGTCTGTGAGGCTCTCAGAGGAGCCGGCAACGCCTCCTGCTGACGAGGACGTAGTGCAGACAGAACCATCAGCTCCGTGTACCAAGGGGGTAGTTGACTTTAATTCCGAGTCATTCTGAGTTAACTGAACACTACTCGAACCAAAATCATCAAGAGAGTCCAAGCCATCATCACGAACATGCACAGGGACAGTTACATCAGTTTTTCTGTATTTATGACTGTTGTCTCTAGGCCAAGAGAAAATGTTACTTCTTGCGAAATCATTTACATCTCGGAGAAGCTTACGCTTTTTGGTAGCTTCCATCCTTGAATCAAGTAACTGCATTTTTTCCACCATGCGCTCATAATTACTAGATAGGCTCGTAAATGCAGGCATATTAACTAAGTCATTCTCCATTGACATAATCTCCTTCTTGAGATCATCTTCAATAGTCTGGAAGAAATCATTCATCAAATGCATGTAGTCTATTCCTAGTTTAATGTTTAGCTGTTGCCATTTCTTAAGTAACTCAGGGTAAGTGTTCCCATAGGAGGGCATTTTCAGGATTCTCAGCCCTCTGGGAACAATACCTTTGTTAATATAGGCAATGAAACTAAAGCGCTGCCATTGCAGCCGCTTAAACAAACTTGTTTTCCTCTCCAATAATTGCAAGGATTTTAATGAATCCTTGTATCTTCAGCTCACAGGTGTGGCTATGGGTACTTCGGTAGCCAATACTTATGCCAACCTAGTTTTATACCAGTGGGAAAGGAAACATTTATTTAGTGGTTTGAATCCATATAAAGATAATGTAAAGTTCTTTCAACGATTTGTGGACGACTGTTTTTTGATTTGGGGGGGCATGTTACAGGATTTGAATGATTTTATGCTGTACATCAATCCAATCTCATCTTTTTTGAAGTTCAAAATGTGTTCATCTGAAATTACTATTAATTTTTTAGATATCAACTTGAGTCTTGACGGTGGTACACTTAGAACAAGCCTCCATAGAAAAGAAGTCTGTGCAGGAAGGTACACTCATGCAAGTAGTATGCATGCGCCACATGTTTTTAGAGGTACTGTCAGGTCTCAATTTTATAGAGCCAGTAGGCTTAACACGGAAGATCCTAGCTTCTCCGAACAGTTGAATGAGATGATAGCTGATTTCACTAACAGTGGTTATGATGCTACTACCTTAAATAATGAGAAACTAAATGTGCTAGAGGAAAGAAAGTCGAGGGTGGCCCCTGTTATGTTAAATGACACCATAGAAACACAAGCTGTTGGCTTGCCCAATGTGTCCATCCAGAATGAGATGAAAGTAAGATACGTTACTTTGTTTAGTACAAAAACACCATGTATTAAACGTATTATCCATAAGAATTGGCTAATCTTGATGGCATCTGAAGAGTTAAAAGCAATGCTGGGCAATGTCCCATTTTTGCATATCGTAACATGAGAACCCTCAAGAGTGTCCTCTGTTACAAGATTTTCCTACAAATATCACAACACATCCATCCAGCATTATGGGCACGAAAATGTTATAACTGCTCGCAGATGACATTGATGATGAACATTTAGGTATCTTTGAACACCCAGTCAGTAAGAGGCTGTTTAGGTTCAATGTAACTGCTACTTGTGTCACCACCCGTGGGTTTACCTTGCTACCTGTGTATTATGCAACTCTTTCTATGTGGGTAAAACCACACGTAAACTTGAAGATAGGATCACAGAACACAAGTCTGAAATCCGAAGATGTGTGGACACTAATGCTTTATATAAACACAGGCTATGTTTTGGTGAACAGCATGTATTTAAATTTAAAGCTATAGACCATGTTTCACCCTCACCCAGAGGTGGTGATATCAATAACAAATTAGAAATTAAAGAATACAACTGGATAATTAGATTGATGGGTGACTCACCCCCTGGTTTGAATAGTACTGTCAGCCTTAAACCTATTTTGGTCAGAATGAGTAGATCTAGATTATGAGATTTTCTCTTTATGTATAAGATTGTACATGTGATTTTTAGGTTAAAACTTTGCTTTTTTTAAAAATATACATTCTTCCTTTTTTAAAAAATATACATTCTTCCTTTTTTAAATGTTTTTTGTTTTCATGTATGCATTATGCTGCTGCATTTTTTAGCTTTGCATATTTATTTATTTCTACATGTTTTCTTTTAATGTTTGGGTCATGTGACTTCTTGGCTGCCGGTCATATGACTTTTTTAGACCTATATATACTCTGCATTTGCATTTGTATTTTCAGTATTGATAAAGGATTTTATCCGAAAGCCTTGCTCCTCACATTAAAGTGGTTTTTCTACTGAGAACGTTGTTTGTCTTGAGGAAACTGGAGCACCCGGAGGAAACCCTCGCCATCACAGGGAGGACATGCAGACTCCGCACAGAAGGCATCCCAGCCGAGGATCGAACCAGGGAACCTCTTGCTGTGAGCAGCAATGCTAACCGCTGCACCACCGCGGCTGCCCATTTACCATACAAGTACACTAATGTATTAAAAACTCATCCTCCCAGCAATATTTACTGCAGCTAAACAATTTCTGAAATGTCTCAAGACTGATAACCTGCAAACCCTGTTTTTGCCTTAAGATGGTCACAAACAAATCAAGTCCAGGAACTTAATCATGAAACTTCTAGACATACTAAGTGCCGTTATAATGGGCTTCATGCTGAATACACCCAAATGGCTACAGCATGCCTTCGGCACCAATATTCAATGCGTCTTTAAGACAGCATCGTCCATGGTGAATGGAAGCAACTCTTAAAATTCTCATCCTGAACACCAAAAGCAACACTCTACTGGAATATTATAGACACACAAACACACTTCTTACCTTAGCTAATATACTACAAAAATTATCTCACAGCAGATGCAGCAATATTTGGACATGTACGGAATTTTGAGCTAGGAAAAGAATGGTTTCTCTGGGCCCTGTGGAGCAGAGGAATGAAGCCCTTACTTTCCTCTTAGATGACCTTAGTTTGATTAGTGGCATGGGGATTAGACTGGCTACAGGAGGAGGATGTCAGTGAGCATCCAATGTCACTTAGTCATGAGGCTGTGTATCCCTGGAAATCCGCATATGTATATCCCGAAGTAATCAACTACAAAGCTGGAAAGGCTGCTGAAAAGGGGGAAGGAGTTAGGGCCCACTCCTGGGCTGTACTATGACACTACACCAGTGTCCCTGAATTCCTCAGCAGCCTTGGTTGCGAGTTGGGCTGACAGAGGCGAAGACCAAAGCTGGTCAGGGATATCTGGTGAACCAGGAGAGGGCCTACTGGCAGCTGATGGTCAGCTGCAAGAAGACAGAAATAAAAAAAAAAAAAGAGAGAAATTAGAACTGCATGTTTTTTGACAATGGAGGAGTATCATCACTGCAATAACCTTCCAACAGGAAGTATGTTTACCAGTGTGAACAATTGACTGTTGGCAGGTTGTATTATTTATTGATTTAGCCAGGGCTTTGGACTCGGGTAATATTACAGTCATATAACGGAGTCATATTATTCAGGCTTTAGCAATGGCTGTCTAAACTGGGTTATTAGCCACCAAAGCAATAGATAATAGAATATTAAGATTTAACAAGTCATTTCAGTATCAAACCCAATAATTACTAAATTACCAAAGGACATCTTTTGGAGACTTGTGTTATTCTGTAGTCTTACAAACGCTCTTCAATCTGCCAGAAAGAATTCAAAAGCACTTTTTGTCTGCAAATGATTTACTCATGTGGCACAATGTTACTGCCCGAATTCACTCAAGTTAGAACCTGGATTGGACAGATTAATTCATATTATGAGCAGTTTTACTTCCAAACAATTCATACTGAATAAGTAAAACCAAAATACACAGTCTTACTTTGGAACTACTAAAAGATTACTGGATGTCCCTAGAAACTAGCAAATAAAACAGTATGATGATTATTTCATGGATAAATTAAGTACATTTAAACATGTGGGAATGTCGTCAGTCCCAGTCTTATCATTCCAGTCATACACTCAAATCCTGAAGGATAAAACACTGACACTGGTGAAGTTTAGTGAAGTGCTCAGCTCTCATGCTCAAACATTTATAAAAGCCATTGCTAAAAGAATACGACTGCTAACGGTATCATCCAAAAACAGGTCCAGCTTTCAAATGAGAGAAAATCAAATCTGGTGCTTCGTGCTGTTGTCACCAAACTATCAAAACTTTTGCTTGACTCTTCACAGAACAAACTGCTTGCTAATAACACTGAATCACACAATCATACTAACTGTTCTATACATCAATATTTAAGCTTCAGTACTTAGAATCATTTGCCAAAACAATAAACTTTGCATAAGAGAATGCCAGTACTCACTAAGATCTTACCAAGTCAAAGCAATTAACTTCTCAACAAAGGGAACTAACATAGGGATCAATGTTTTATTGGTGGAAGTTCTGGCCTCTACCGTCTGCCCTCCTTACAGATATAAGAGATATTCATGATCTAGCAAATTTATAAAAAAAAAACCCTGAAGAATTAACTACTCGATCCACTCTCATTTGTTGCCTTCAGACCCTTACACAAAGCTTAAATCTAAATCCAGTAATTAAACTGCATGCTATACATTATGGCACTCAGCTGCTTACAATAAAATTCTTACATTAAATATTACATTAAACATTATTGCCACTGCCTTACTTCTGCCTCTAAATAAACAAGCTGCCAAGGCTAAACACAGTATTCCTGAATTAGAAATATTCATCAGCTGAATCAGTGGGTCTAATAAAGTACAGACTGTTTGTTACTTTAATGTACTAAACATCTGAACACACACACATGCTGTCAGCAAAGAGCGTAATCCTGCTAAACAGTCTTCTCACTGTGAGTCTCAGCCCAGTGGATCTAATGTGACTGTTGCACATGTGTACTGAGTTGAAACACATAACTCTTAGTCATCGACTGCCACTAATAATTCTGAAGTAGTACTGACTTTACCACTAGTCTTTAAGCACAAGACATATACTTTGTTTTATATGCAGGTCATGGACTGGACAAAATAAGCTAGGTTCTTACAGATGCACACACCTACCTGATTAGTTAACAATTAATAAAATATATAACAAAATATGCAAAGAATCACAACAAAGCCATCTACATAAAGGGTATCTTAATAGGAAAAGGAAAACGAGAGTGGACTATTTCTGCAACAGAGACGTAGGAAAGGGGGCGAGGCTTTGATATGAGAAGTGACAGCTGAAATTACAGAGTGACAATGATGACAGTCACAGTGATCAATGGGACAATGCAGTGTGGGAAACAAAAAGTACCATCAAGATGAAACTGGAAAGGGATTGTACCTGCGGAAACAGAGATACTGGAATCAAGTGCAAGGAGCACTGCAAGAAAGTTCTGGTGTGCAACATCGCTGATGTTGGAAGGGTGCTGTTTAAAGGATTAACTCTTTTGGGGATGGCAGACCTATTTATGTCTGCACAGAAGAGGGGGATGGAAAATATATACTGAACTGTGACTGAGACAGTATGCTGAAAGGTAGACATGTACAAACGGACATGATAACAGCAACATCGGAGAAAAACTCCTCCCACTCACTCACACCAATCTGTTCCTTTCTTTTCTGTGATGACTGCTGGTACACAGCAAAAAAATATATATATATATATATATTACAGGAATGCTGCATGGTATTTGCTTGAGACTTGCAGGTAGCTAACGGGTAGACAAACATACAAAGAAATGCAAGTGAGTCAGAATATTAAACGGTTACCCTGGATTAACTGATAAAATCACATCATTCTACTTGTCATGCAGTTCAGGGGAGTATTAATTGCTGTTCCCCTTTTTTCTTCTTTTTGCTGTCACCTCTAGTTAATACTGTTAAAAATGTTAAGTGCATATATTATATCAATGCCATAGATACAGCCACCCTTATACAGTGTTGCAATATCTGTAGTTCTTACTGTTAAACTGTTCATGGAATAACTGTCTGTCTGAAGAAGTTTATGCTTCCATGCAATGAGTATGGCAAATAGGCATAATCATGGATATAAGGAGTTGGCAGGCTTGGGACAAGAGGATAGTACCAATGCAGCAAAACCATCACTGACCTTGTGACAGCTGATTATGAAACTGTGTAGTAGTTAAATGTTTAAATTGTAATGAAGGGGAGTGAGATGCTGGGAGAAGACATTTTGGGGTTTGCTGGGTACTGAGTGGGACTGGGACATGCCATATTTTATGCAGATAATTAAAAAGGATGAAATGAGTAGGAAAACTATCTGCTTCAATATAAGACAGGAGGTAGGAAGCCAGGGATGGGCTTACTGTTAGAGGAGCTGGGTGGCAACATTGCAGGGCCACAAAAGCAGCCCAAAGGAAGTAGTAGAGACAAAAAGTTAAAGGGGATACATGCTGAAGTCAAGAAAGACAGAACAAATAAAGACATTTTTATGGGTAGCTTTGTGTCATGTAAAATGGCATTGCTAACATGATCCTCTATTTTATGAAAAGGCTAAATGCATATATATTGCCCTTGCCAACGGCTGATATGGGGATAGAGAAGAAATCTGTATTAGCAAAGTATGGCTATAAGTTGGCTACGCTCTCCTATGCAAAGAAAAGGGGGCGATTACTTTCCTTTATAAGGTGCTACCACTTCAAGTGCAAGAAACTCAAACACAAAAGGAGTATTTTGTTGACACAAAAGGAATTTATAGTCAAAACAGAGTGACTGTAGTATCAGAATATACATATATACACGCATCTATCTCTCTAACTAAACATACACAGATAGATTAATCTATGAACTGATGGTGCAGTGGCAGTTCCCAGAAGACTGGTCCCACTGATTACGTTCCTGTACATGGTGGCTACAGTCTTGTTTTGGATACAGACCCACTAGTTGTGTAAAGGGAACCCTATTCCTTGCTACTCTTTTTCTTTTTGAATGCCTGCAGGACTCAGCCCGATGGCTCATCTACCTGCACTCAACTGACCCATTCATTCAGAGACTGCGGAAGAACTGGACCACCAGACAGGTGAGAACACTATGGCCCATGCATTCTTGTCTGGTAATTCCCATGAGCTCCACTGCTCATGGTGACATTTGGGTGGTAAGCAGTGGGACAACCTTGCTGGACCAGCGGAATGGCCTTCCATATCCCCCAGTAAGCACTCCCCCCAACCATGTAGTGGCTCTTCTGAGCTCAACTATACCTGCATTACGAGGGTTGCTCTTGGCTCACAGTGTGGCTGCACATGGCAGAGTGGGCTTTGTAGACCCAGGGCTCCATGAGGTATACCTAATACTTGCACTAAATGTCACCAATGTGGTGAGAAGCAGCTACCTCCCTCCTCCCCAGGATGACTAAGCTGGCATCAGCCACTCACAGCCATCCTCCTACAGGTGCACAAGCTGCTATTCAATCTCTGGTAGCCTGCAATGTAGTCAGGGCTTTAATCCCTCAAAGCCAGAGAGTGGCTCTCTTTGCTGTTTATCTTGAGGCTCTAGCACCAGCAGTGAGGAACACAGAGGGATATGGTGGGATAGATTCTAGATGAAAAATAATGGTTTCCATACTTAACATTTTAATGCTGCACTAGAGCAAAAATTACGAAATTTCTACATTAAAAATGAAAATTATAATCACAACTACATTTTGGACTTTTAAAACCCTTACTACTGTGATGACAGGTTTCCTTTTGATCAGCTTTGCTGTTTTAAGTTTTACTGTAGAACTTATGACTTTTAAGATACTAGCACTTCCTTGAAATATGGTTTGGAAAAAATCTTTCAGGGCCGACTAGTCATTCCCATTAATGTCTTCAGGTATCAAGGGCAGTAATTACTCACTGCTGCTTAGGGCACACAGAGTTAAATACCTTGGTATCACCCTTGATCTGTCAGTCTTCTCCACACATGTAAAAATGAATAGGCAATTAAAAACCTGCTGCAAAATCAGCAGGCTCCTCTCCCATGCAGCCAAGGCCTGCTGTGTAAAAACAAGGCTTCGTACAAAGCTTGATTACAGACTTCCTATTATTGCACAGATTTTTTTTCCTGCTAGCAGTACCAAGTTACAGATGTTACAAAACAGAATCCTAACATATTCACTTCTATCATCTGATTAATATATTACTGTGTAGTCTTACTACAACTAATTAACTTCTTATAAGGATTGCAGCTGAACTGCATTTGTACTTGTTTACCTACAAAGTATAATATCTACAACAGTATTTTCATCTTAATAGTCCACATTCCACACTAAAAAGCTTTTCCTTATACTTCTGATTTATGTATTTATTCCCCCTTATGTTTTGCCTCTGCACCTGCTGACCATCAAGCCTTCCCAATCAGATTTGACCTCATTTCTCAAAACCGTCCTGGGGAGGTATTATTTAGGCAGCCATAAGGGTTGCTTTAGGCCTCCCAAGAGGGCATTTGTTTCTGACCTAACCCTAACCCCTAGGCAGGAGAATATGTGACCAGCATCAATGCTGGAGCCACAACACCTTCCCTTTTGCAAGGGCACTGTCTTGTGTCCCTTGCTCAATGAATGATACTTGCAGCTCCACCAGGCCTTGGCGAACCTCTTTCCTCCCTTTGTTGAGATGTAATAGGACATGACTGACCCTGCCAACCCCCCCCCCCCCCCAATGCATACTCATCCTCCCAGCCAAGCTAATCAAGCTTCCAAGCTGCTCATCAAAGTCAGGTCTCCTGGACTGTAATTAGGGCTTACTTTCTCTATGGCACTGGACTGACACTTCCTTATGCTTCTTCTCCTCTATAAAAATACTTCCTGCATGACATTCTATCTTGCCCCAGAAATAAAGCAAATTTCATCCAAAAAATACTACCAAAGCTCCTAACAAACACCTTCTACCACCACCCCAGTGAACACTATAAGACTGTCTTCAGCTTGTAGCTAATTCCCTCTTCTTGACCTGCTTTCTTTAATTTTGCACTTTCTTGTGCTATTCAGAGCTCTTTTACAATGTTTTTCTTAACAGCCTCAGTTTGCTGCAATTCATTTCCTAACCACTGTTTTGAGTTTTGATCAATGCTTAACATATTTACCATACGTTTATTACTTACTGGCATCTGTAATACCAATATGCTTATGAACATGCTTTTTCACTGCTTTCTATGTTTACCTTTTATATTATCTGTCAAATTATGATTCATGTAACACTGAATATAGTGTTTCTCTCTGTAATGCTATCTCTGCCACTGTTTAACTAGCACTGCTTGTCCTGGAACACCTGTTGTTTATCTGTTTTTGTCTGTACCTCTGTAACAAAATGTTTATTGTTAATGTCTACAAAGTATACCAGGCTGAGCCTGCAAATGGTCATACTTTGATCAGCATCCTACCTCAGTAAACAAAATGCAAACAGATAAAAGAAACTTTGCAAAGTGATACATCTGTTAACCTTAATGGTAGTTACAGTTGATGCTCATCATCCCTATAACTGTAAAATATATTTACAAATTTCTACTTACTGACTGTTTTACATGTAGCTCAATGCATGAGTTGTGGTTGCAAAGGCTTGCTTGGGTTCAGCCAGTCATAAACTGTTAAATAAAGACATCTATCCCACAAAATGGGAACAAGATGCACCTTACATCCTTTTTTATCTTTTACTCTGGGATTAAACTATAAAGCAGACAAACTTATGTAATTACCAACATGTGTGCATTACCTGTGCTGTTTTACAAGCAGTACAACTCATCAAACAAAAATTTTTAAACATTTTGTATTCTCTGGTTTAGAGGCAATTACCAAAGTCTAGTACGCACCTCAAGTTTCTGGTTTGATATGCAAATGAGTGACTCAATATTATAGTTACATGCTGGAGAAGAACACATACAAATGTACAGCTCAAACATGCAGGCACACAAACACAGACACACATGAAAGTACTGTATACTAGAAGTGCAGCCTATACAGTGTGATGGACTCAAAAGATAATTACTGCTCTAACAGCCTGGATTCTGTAAATCTAATTCTACTGCAACATATTGAACTGGACACTGTGATTAGTTACTGTACCATAATAATGTGCAGTTTTAAATTGTTAAACATAATAAACTCAGACACCAAGAATGCATCAAAAGGAAATGCAAAGCTATTTTCAATTGGTTTATTTTGCTTACTGCTTGGTGGGAAATCTAGTCTAAGGAATGGACTGATTTATGCTGGTCATTTAGGTTGGGCTTAACTCTTTGAAATATTTTGCATTCCTGTGGAAGTTTGGAAGTTAGGATGGAAAAAATGATAAAGATCTGGAAAGTTTAATAGTATTTTAAGAGGAGGAGAAGGAACAACATCCTGGAAGAAAGCAGTGGTAGCTGTAATACCTAAAGAGGGTAAAGATCCTTCAGATCCAGCTTCATACAGGCCCATTTCAATACTAAACCATGATTATAAAGTGTTTATGTCTACAATGGCTAAAAGAATGCCAAAAGTGATAACATGGACCAATGTGTTTTTGTGGAGGGAAGGCAAACATCTGACAACATTAACAAAACACTGATTATCCAGATGGAAGCAGAATGTAAGAGAATACCACTGCTGTTAGTGGGTCTTCATGCAGAGAAAACATTTGACAGAGTAAGCTGGGACTCTGAGCTGGGCAATGGAAGCATTTGCATTACCAGATGAAATTTAAAAGGTTGATTAGGAGGACATAAGAGAGTGGAGGTGAAAATTAAAGTGGGTGGGGTCCTTTCTGATAATTTCTGCTTGAGCAGAGGAACCAGGCAGGGGTGTCCTCTTTCCCCTTTCTTATTTCCATTATATTCAGAACCATTGGCAATGAAAATAAGGAACTCACAAATTCAAGGAAGTAATTAGTATGGTAGTCAAGAAAAGTTGGCTCTATTTGCAGAGAAGGATATTAAAAGTGTTGTGGAACATTCTGAGATAGTTTCAAATCTTTTTGGGATACAAAACTAATGAAGCTTAAACAAAGGCAATAGATGTAAATTATGTACCAACACATGAATTGGTTCAGCAATATCTATATTTATGGGGACATGATAAAATGAAGTATTTAGCAGTATGGATTAAAGTGATTCCAGTGTGGCAGCTAAGGATATGTGGTAACAGATGAAACAAAAGACAATACAAAAATTGAGAAATTGGAAGCACTGTTATATGTATACTGACAGTAAGATACAAGTAGTTAAAATATTTTTAGTCCTTTTATTCTTATAGACAGGTCAGGCATATTTTTATCCACCAGACAAGTTGTGGATAGCAATTAACAAAGAGCTGAAGGATTTTATCTGGGAGGGGAAGAGTCAAGTAGGATAAGCTGATTCTTCCAATAGAACAAGGTAGACTGGGATTACCCGATTTAGAGGTATTTCAGAGCTACACAGTTAAGGCACCTAAGCATTGCACAAGCAGTAACCTATAACTCAAAGTGGAAAGGGATGAAGATGAAATGGGGTAAGCTCAAGAAACGAGGAAAGATTGGGATTTTGGAAGCAAATCTTTAAGGAGAAGGTCAATAATCATACAGATTATTACATTCATAAAGTAGCAGAAAGTTTTCTAAGAACTAAACCAACACAGAAATGCAGAAAGGAGATTCTGCTGATAGGAATGACTGTGATTAGGGATACAGACAATAGGCAAGAAGGGGCTGGAATTTATTGGAGAAAACTGGCAAAGAAACCAAGGTATTGGGAGCAAATAACTAGAGAGGGAAAGGTAATAATGGGAATACGCCAAGAACTTATTTGAAATGCAGGTTACAGATTGCCTTCCCTCTGAAGTACTGATATCATTGTATAGGCAAGGAGAAAGAAATGGGGGGGGGGGTCCTAAACGAACGTCCAGCACTGGTAAGAGTTTTTTGTAGAATCTAAAAAAGAAGCTCCCATTAAAAAAGGAATAATTAGTACAACATATAAAAATAACTAAGAATCTATCAAAGGAGGTTAGGACTGGGAAGAGAGATAGGATAAGCAATTCACAAATAAATAATGGGGGGATATATGTATGTTTCCCAAATATGCAACAAAACCTAGAAGACTTAGGACTTTTGCTTGAAAATGTTTACTAGATATTTTTATACCTCAGGTAGGCTCCACAGAATTTCTCCTCAGGTAGACAGCAAATGTTAGAGGTGTGATGGGGAAGAAAGAGGTAACTGGGGACATATTTTCTGGAGTGGAATGTGTTGTCAGACTAGATTCCCTGACGTCTACTCTGTTGGACATGCTCTGTGAGCAAATAGGTGTAACTAGGGAAATGTTTTTTCTGAGCTACAATACAGAACTGGAATTATCTAGACATAGTAAGGCCTTGCTGAGTCTAATTATGGTGGCTGCCAAAAAAGCAATTACTAGAAAATGGAAATCAAAGTCTAAACCAACTTTACTACAAGTAGTGAATATAGTAACAGAGAAAAATACAGGGGAAGAATGAGGTTTAAAAGAAGACAGGACTTGAATGAGATTTGTAATGTTTGACTGACAATGATTGGGTAGATTACAAGTGGTATATAATGTTTTCAACTAGGATTACATCAATATGGTTTGTGACGTAAAATGCTTGCAGCTGGGATTATGTCAATATGGTTTGTTTTCATATGACTGCCTATGCCATAAGTGAAAATTTTTTAAAGATATCTCTTGTTTAAAAAACACCCTAAGAAATACTCCAAAGTGGAGTCCGATGCAGGTAAAGAACAGTGACCCAGACAAGAAAAGAAAAAGTGGTGGAAGTGGGACACACCAGCACAAGACTGCAGGATATGAAGTGGTAAGGAGCATCTGCAGTGAACCATGCCATGCAGTGGTGGTGATGATGTAAGCTAGTACAGGAATAAACAGAGTAGTGGTGCTGCAGTATAGCTGTTTAGGGCCAAGATGTATGACAATGGTGGCACTGCTGCGGGTATGGACTCATCTATAATGTGCAATAGTGCTGGAGCAGATTTGTACTTATTCAAACACAAAACAGTGGAAGCGGTGCTGGGACAAATCAGTACTGGCTTACAACATACAGTGGAGATGGGGAAGACATTTGGTGTAAGGACAACCCTGTGTAATGGGGGTGGTACTGGACTTCAGGATGACTGTGTGTGAAGGAAAATATGTAGTTATACAGGACAAACACCATGTGATGGTGTTAGTGCTGGAGCAGGTGAGTACCAAACTTCAGGATGAAATGATTGTGGACAGCTCTGTGCTTGTAAAGGGAAACCCTATTTGGATGGTGTCAGTGCTGGGACAGACATGCAGTGGACTTCAGCAGTTAGGATATGAAGAACTGTACTGGACTACTAACCAGTCATATGCATCAACTAAACTGAATTATGCAGGAATGCTTGTAGCCTGTATGGGCAGAATGAGCACTCACAAGACTTGATTGAACTCCTGTAATAAAACCGTGACATGGTGCGCACTGGGAGACCCAGAATAACTGGTACTACAGTGAAAGCTTTTTTTTTTTTTATTATTGTTATGACTCATCTATTTCTTTGTGAATGGGATAATCATGGTTGTCAAACAGTGAGATTTACAGGCACACAGAAGTTTTCAGACTGCCAGCAACACTAACATAGAAAGACCAGCAAACTCCAAACCTCATGCACCGCAAGAACAAATGCATCTTAATGCAGAAAAAAAATCATAGTGAAAGCTACACATTTCTGCTTATCATTAATCATTTAGAATGAATTTTGACTGGATAATGTTGAAACGTACTGTCAAAGTAACTGGTATCGTCTTCAGCCTCCAATTGGGGGACAAACTCTGCCTTCTGTCGTAGTAATCCATTCCAGTCCAGGTTATGAAAAAACAAATGATGTTTCACCTCATGAGCCCCTCCTGTCATGAGAAATAACAAGGTATACAGAAAAAATTAGGATGTGTTAACAAAACAAGTAATCAAGCAGATAGCTATTCTTACTACAAACATATAGAAGAGGAACCCTATAAATAACAGGGCATATAAAACCCATTAGGAAATGTCAAAGAAAACAAATAATCAAACAGCTGGCTTCTACTACACACCAGTTACCAAAATGGCACCCAAGAAGAGGTGATACAGAAGAGTACCATTGACAGACAAGTGTAAGAAAAAAACATGAAATAGATGCTACAGTGCTTCAACACTGAAATATTATATCCCCTTCAAACAATGAAAGCAGATTACAAAATAAAAGCATGACAAAGTATTTTAGCAACCTGTTGGTATATCACTAAATCCTCAACATATGCCAGTACACTGGGGAGGCATTACAAGGACAAAAGGAGAGGAGAAGTAGATATAGATACTGCACTGTTACTCTGGCCTTTGCTTCATGCAGTCCCACCCTGCTGTGCCTTTCCATTTGAACACAATTCTGCTACTGATCTGTGAGCAGCTCTTCAGTCATCTAAGTACTGACCATGTGCCCTCTCTCATGCTTACCCACCTTGTTTTCCAGAAGAAGCACCACCTTATCTGGGAAACAAGTGGCCAAAGAGCCCCAAAGTCATGACTCACTGTTCAATATCAGGTGCACAACATTAGTAAGACAAATGTTAATTTTCAGAAACAATAGCATCGAACTAAAATAAGTTCCATGAAGTGACTGCCAAAAAACCCCTCAGATACACAGAAAAGTCCAGTGAATAAAAAAGATAAGGTAGGAAATAAAAAAAAAAATCATGAAAAGCACAGGTACCACCACAAAAGACACATTGGTAAGACAGCTATACACATATGTCCTATCAGACTCTTGTGCTTCAAAACACTCTGAAGGACAATCGCAGGTGAGATGCAGGTGAAAAGGACCCAGCAAGATAATTTTCTCAAAAAGATTCATTATGGCTGGTGTGAAAGTAATCATGCGGAATGAATTTACAGAACAAGTGTGTGTGCGTCGGGGGGGGGGGGGTGGCTGTTTGTCAGATGAATGTTTAATAAACACAATGCATGATGCATACTTTCTAGCACCACAGTGCAAATGAGGTTTTAGTCTACAAAGGAAAATGAAGTAGAATTGTACAACTGCCATCACTTTTGTGTATCACATGATAATAAAAAATGTTTAATGGATAAAGCAACAAATAGTAATCATTAAACAGAATATTCAGCAGTGCATGTTTTGTTAGCATGTTACACAGGACAAAGTCCTATAGACTGAAAGATGAGCAGCTTGCTATGTCTGCTGAACCTAAGGCCCAGTTTAATAAACCATGCGTCACTTTAGCTTACTAAAATTCACAGATTAATTCAAGTAACAGCAGAGCCTGACATGCTCTGCATTACTGCACATTTGAAATATACAATGTCCATAATGACTGACTTAATTCACGTCAGTGACAGTGAAAAGTCCTTTTGACTTGAATCATGTTAGTAACAAACTTATAGTACTAGTGTCCTCAAAGTTCCAACTTTCAAGCAAGCAAACCCAGATCTGAAGACTTTACAGATGTCAAAAAGACTTAAACTGGAAATAACAATTGTAAAATACAGTGGTACAAGCAACATATTTTTGTAGAAAGTCAGTACTGCCAGCATTTATGTACCTGTGCCAAGACGATCCAGTGGGTTCTGCCGAAGCAGCAGTGTGATGAGATTTTGGGCCTCAGCAGGTAAAGCATCATCCCCATCGGGCCAGATGATATCATCTGGAACAAAAGTAAATAGAAGAGTAGAAATAAATTTAACAAAAAATATCTTTCTGGCAAGTTAAGAAATATTTACAACACTATTGTTAGTCTCTGAGATGAAATCCAACAACAGTTTAGGTCTCAAGGTTTTTTCCAGTATTAAAAAAAAAGGGTTTATATTAGATGCTCAAAGTTACTGAACTTCGAATACGATATGATCGACACCATATCGTCGAAGTCCAGTAACATCAAACACCTAATAAAAACATCACAAAAAGTAAAAAAAAAAAAAAAAAATAGACCTACTTGCTTTAAGCAGGGGGGGCAAGCTCCCCTGCACCCCCCCACTACTTAAATATTCCAATGCCGAGACCACACTACATTGAAGTAAACATAAATTTCACTTTACTGAGATTTCCGTTTACCTCTTCGATGTTCTGCGGTTTCGCTGTTTACATGTCGACAATGTCAGATTCGACATTGTGAATGTTCACGATTCTGATATAGACCCAAAAAAAAAACACGAATGCATTTTTCTGATTGATAAGTATATCAGTTTTGCAAAATGTGAACAATGTATTTTTCTCTGCAAGAGAAGAGTTAAAAGTTCAAAGATATTCTTGCTGTTTCAACTTCATGTGTTCTTGGTGCATCAGACAGAGTCGCCAGCCTTCTAAGCATTTTGCTGACGCAAACACATTCTTTATCTGCAGAAACAGATTTCTGTACAATTACTATTAAAACAACATTTCATCTGTCATTACCTTGTGTAACAGAAACAGTAATGGAAGCAAAGAAGATGTTTCCTACAAATATACTTGGCAGCATCACTAAAGACATATTTGACTTTCATCTGGTTACTCTTGTCTCATGCAAAAATTCTTTTCTTTTTAAATGATTAACTATATTTCTGCCAAATTTTGTTACGCAGATTTCTTTTCTTAGGCAGGGAGTTGAGGCCCCCTACTGTCTCCTATTTCCTGTCCTTCATTCTTGCTATCATCATCTCCCAGTTGCTAATCATCACTTGCCCATTACAGCTCTTCTACGCTGCACTGGGAAACCCTGATAATGAACATTAAATGGAAGGGGTAAGGCCTACCTCAGAGACCCAAATATACAAAGTGTCAAGCTCCAGGTGGGCAATCTAAGTCAGTGACATAAGTGAGAAACTACACTCTATAGATATTTGATCTTTTTCCTCTTCCACCAGATGCAGGTACAATTACAAAACTGTGACATGAACGCACATCTGTTTGCACCTCCTGCATGCTTATGTCTACGTGGACTATCTGTATTACACCAGGCCTCTGTCATGTGCAACGACAAAGGCCACAACCTCGCCCCTGCACCACCCCTCTTTTTCATTCCCCAGGTCAACTCCAACTTGAGTCACAGAAACACCCTACCTCTAATAAAAACAAGCGAGTTTGTTATGAAGATTGTTACTTGCCACTTGTACTACTCTGTTTAAGTGCAAATTAAACAAAGTACTGAAAACATATTCTGAAGACGAAAGACTGCTTTATCTACATGTTACTATATTACAGATACTAAACCTATGAATACAACAGAAGAGAAAAAATGGTTTTCTGCATAAATCTTCTCTTGAGAATATCAGTTTAAAATGCTGTTGATATAGTGTAATTTTAGTTCCATTTTTGCATCTATAAAAAAGAATGAAGCAAACGTCATGACTGTGTGCTGTCATTTCACTTTTTTCTTTCACACCCACGTTGATAACTAAAGCAGTGACATTGTAAGTGCATTAAACAATCTTACTCCTTATGGAATTCTTCCATAAAAAGAGGGATTACATTTCAGCAAGTCTTCTGAATCACGCACATACACTGATGAACAACTAAGTAATGCACTGGGGAAACAAAAATCTAACAGTACTCTGACCAAAAACTAAGTAATAATAGAAAGCAACAATGACGGTTGGGGAGGGACACATTATGATACACAGGAAAAAGCACCAATAGCAGAAAGAACTTGAATGACTACAAATAGTTAACGCTACTAAATTTTTACTGAAAGCACTTCAAGAGAAGGGCCTCTTAACATTTCAAACACAAATGCAATGAGGAAAAAAGAACCAAAACAGTATAGAACCCGTGCTAGAAGCCAAATTAAGAAAGACTAATTGTGTTGGGGGCAAAAAAAACACATTCATTTCAGGAAAAGGAAAGACACAAGATATGTAATTATGAGAAAGGAAACTTGACAGAAAACAGAAAAAAAATCTAGAAAGACGTTACAAGTAATATTTCACAGGGATGTCTATTGTACATGATCCTTTTCAGTTTACTTATAATCTTTACTACTGCATAAAAATGTTTGCATTATAGGTATGCAGCAGAGTGTAAAACAGATGTAAAACTGGGTGCATCACTTCAGCAGAACTAAACAGTATTTACTTACTTATTTGATTAATTTGTGAATCAGGTAAACTCAATAGGCACAAGTGTCTCTTTTTTTCAGAGGTGACAAGGGAACACAACATGGATAAATCACATAGGAGGGAAACAAAAACTGAGATGATAAAACCATAACAGCAGGATGGCTCTTATTACCAGCTAACAGACATACTCTGTGCTGAACTACAAAGCTTATAATCATTTTTTGATTATTCTGTTTTCTGGGGGGGGGGGGGGTCTTTTTCAGAGAAAAACAATTCTGTACTTAAAACAGTAATCCCAATTGTTCTTGTTAAGCAACACAAGTCTAAATATAGAGATATCGAACTCCTTATCATCAGATGCATAGTATATATTAGTTCATAAAAAGTGTTACAGATTAAGCCATCAAATTCTGAGGACAGTTACAACTAAGGATAAGGAAGTTGTATCTTTGCATGCTAATCATCTTGGAATGCAATTTCAATTGCTGATATAATCAGAAGACAAAAAAAGTAAGTGTAATATGGAAATAAATTTAAAATGAGACGCTCTGGAGGTATACATGGATAAAATCCTGAGTATGGCAGTGGTGATCAGAGTTTGACTATTGTCTCAAATGCTTAACAGTACAGGCTAGTAGAGTCTGTGTGCCCAGATTGGGGTGGGAGGCTTGCACCAGGCCAGATAAGGCTACTGCTTTCAACATGATAACTGACACAGAGCAGGAATGGTATGATAAGGGTAATGGCCAATGCATGGCTGATGTGGACACGACCACCCAAGATGGTGATGGCAGTCTCTCTAGGCCATGTGAACTGATAGAGGAGCACAGGCAGGTCCTGCAGGGATGTGGCTGCCAATGTCATCATCAAGGGGGTAGGCAAGTCATACAAAAGTACAAGATCATTGCCAGTAAGAGCAGAAAAGTACAGTTGTGTACACTTACCATAAATGTAGATGTTAGAGTGTATTCACTGTTGCAGTCATTACATTTGGGTAATCCTGCTGGCAGGTTGCCCTCAGTCAGCCTGAATTCCAAAGTCTTGGGTCCTGCATCGGTTGCTGCCGCCCCTTCCCTGACGTCAAGTCGTCAGGGGTACAAAAGATGCAGCAGACGCCATTTTCTTCAGTTTTTCTTGCCCCAGATGTCAGGTGCCCCCAAAAGGGTAGGCTAGGTATATATATAAAACATACATGCAGCAAAATAAACTTTACCTTCATCTACAAGCAAATACACCATAAGTAAAGATAAGTTCCAGCAGAAATAAAGGGGATGGTGGGTGGGTAACCTGGACTGCAACAGTGAATACACTTGAACATCTACATTTATGGTAAGTGTACACAACTGTACTATGTTCTTTGTGTTTCACTGTTGCAGTCATTACATTTGGGTAGAGTCCCAAAGCTATGGTTGGGGAGCTAGAGCTAAACAATATTAGGAGCGGCTATGTGGCCCTGCAGAACTGCAGTGGCAAAGCCTGCTCTGGATTTAGAGTAAAGTGACAGATTGTAATGCTTTGTAAAGGTGTGCACTGAACTCCAAGTAGCAGCCTCTAAAATGTCTTTGGTTGGTACTCCCCTGAGAAAGGCTGCCGAAGTGGCTGCCGCTCTGGTTGAATGTGGCCTAATGACCTTAGGCACTGGCTTGCCATGCTGAGAGTAGCAGAAACAAATGCAGTGACCTATCCACTTTGAAATAGTCTGCTTGGAGATGGCCTTTCCTTGTGATCCTGCAGCATATGCCACTAGTAATTGTTCTGTCTTTCTGAAAACTTTAGTTTTGTCCAAATAGAATCTAAGATGTCTGTGCACGTCCAAAGAATGCAGAATTTTCTCCCCCTTGTTCTGTGGATTTGGATAAAAAGCTGGCAAATGAATAGTTTGGTTAAGGGCTACACTGGACACCACCTTAGGCATAAATGTAGGGTTTGTCCTCAGAGAGACCCTGTCTGGATAAAAAATGATAAAAGGTTCCACAGCATTGACAGCCTGTAGCTCTGACACTTGTCTTGCAGAAGTTATTGCTAGGAGCAGAGCTGTTTTCCAAGATAAGAACTTTATATCCGCAGTAGCAGCTGGCTCAAAAGGAGGCAGGGTGAGTTTTTCCAAGACATAGTTGAGATCCCATGCAGGTAGTGGTGATCTCCTTGAAGGTCTTAAATTTTTGGCTCCTCTGAGGTACTGCTTTAATAAGGGATGTGAAAAGATTGGTGGCTCTACACTTTAATGAGCCGAAATGGCAGAGGCATGAATTTTAATAGATGAAAAAGATAGGCCTTTGTCCAGCATCTCAGTTAAGTATTGCAAAATCTGAGGAATATTTGGCACAGCTGTATCAGTTCCTTGTGCCTGGTTCCAAGCACAGAATCTCTTCCATTTTCCAGCATAAGATTTTCTAGTACTAGGCCTTCTGGCTTCCAAAATGACATCCATTACAACTTTACTGAGAGGTGTGTTTTGTATGACTACATTATTCGCCATGCTGTCAGGTTTAAAGTTCTGAGTTGGCTGTACAGGATCTGACTGTTATGCTGGGACAGTAGCTGAGGTATTTGAGGTAAGGTCCAAGCTGGGCACTGAGACAAGCTCCTTAGTATTGGATACTAGTACTGGCGGGGCCAGTCTGGGGCAATCAGTATTATCTTTGGTTTCTCCTGTCTGACCTTTAGGAGTACCTTGGGGAGGAGAGGCAGTGGGGGAAAGGCATATACTGATAGGTTTTTCCAGCTGAAAGATAGGGCGTCCACTTTCCATGCTTGTCTGTGATAAGTCCTTGTGCAGAATCTTTTTAGTTGGTAGTTGTGAGGGGAGGCAAATAGATCTATGTCCGGGCCATCCCCATTTCCTTGTTATCATGCTGAAGACTTGTGGATCCAGCTGCCACTCATGGGGATCCATGAGGTTTCTGCTTAGTTCGTTTGCCAGAGTATTTTCCTTTACTGGCAGGAATTGTGCCTGCAGATGTACTTGGTAAGTCAATGCTGTGTCCCACAAAGTCATGGCTAGTCTGCAAAGTTGGTAAAATAATGTGTGCCCCCTTGCTTGCTTAAATACCACATGACCGTGGTGTTGTCTGTCTTTATCAGTAGTTGTCCCGGATGAAGTAGGTCATTGAAGGCTGTCAGGGCATTTTGAACAGCTAGCATCTCTTTTTGATTGATGTGTAGATGCATTTGGTTTGACGGCCATGTGCCCTGAATGCATCTTCCTGCCATGTGGGCTCCCCCGGCATAATCTGATGCATCCGTTGTTAGTGTCTGCCTGGCTGGGGGTAATGTGAATGGCTGTCCCTTGTTTTGGTGACAAGCCTTTGCCCACCATCGAAACTCCTGTTGCAGGCAGGGAATAAGAGTAGTCATTGTTTCCAGGCTGTGGCAAAGTTAAGTCCAAACTCTTTTTAGGTACCATTGAAGTTTCCTCATATGCAGTCTTGCATATGGAATTAGTAGGATGCAGGATGCCATGAAGCCCAAAACCTGCAGAATTTTTCTTGCAGATAACTGGGCCTTTGTTGCCAACATTTTGAAATAGGTAGCCAGTTGCCTTTGTTTGTCTGGTGTGAGATAAGCCACCTGTGCAGTTGCATTTAAGCTTGCACCCAGGAATATTATCTCTTGAGAGGGTACTAGTTTTGATTTATTTTCATTGACTGTGTACCCTAGGCATGTTAGAAGTTTTTTCACAAATGCCAGATGCTGTAGAAGAATGTCCTTGTTCTCTACTTGAATTAGACAAGTCGTCCAAGTAAGGATATATTTGTATTCCTCTTTGTCTGCAGAATGCAATTACTAGTGCCAGGCACTTTGTAAAGACCCTGTGCACAGTAGATAAGCCAAAGGGCAGTGCAGAGAATTGGTAATGCATTGAGCCAGCCTTGAATCTGAGGTATCTTCTGCATAATTGTCAGACTGGGACATGCAGGTATGCCTCTTTTAGGTCTAAAGTCACAAGCCAAGCGTTCTTGCCCAGCATGGGCAGAAGCTCCTGCAAAGTCAACATCTTGAATGTTGGTATATCCAGGAATGTGTTCAGAATAGATATGTCCAGTAATGGTCTCCAGGCCTTGTCCTTTCTGGGTACCAAGAACAGTCTTGAGTAAAATCCTTGTCCCTGCTCTTGCTCTGGTACTTGTTGAATGAGGGATGAGACTTGTTTTTGTGTCTCTGCCCATTGATTTTTTGGCAGATCTGGCCAGCCATTTGCCTTCGGCAGGGTATGGAAATGGAACTTGTACCCTTGAGACACAATATTTAGAACCCACTTGTCCTGGGTTATAATGTGCCAATTTTGAGAAAAAAAGTGCTAATTTTCCCCCTAATGCCGGGAGATAAGTGCTTGGTGCAGGCAGGGGGAAGTCATTAGGACTGTTTCCTGTATGGTTGTCATATGTCTTCTCCAACTTTGGAGGTAGAAGCACCCCATTGCTTTGACCTGTATGAACTTTGCGCCTGGGATCTGCCTCTAGGGCGTCTGGGTCTGCCCCTTTGAGGTCTGTCTGACACAGGAAAGGACCAATTCTTTGTAGGCCAGTGTCTACTAAACCTAGGTGGCTGTACTTGTAAAAAATCTTTGGCAGTTTGCATAGATTTAGCTTTGTCCTCCATTTTCTTTAACACCTCTTCTGCCTTAACAACAAAAAAAGTATCAAGCTGTAAAGATGCATCCAATAATTTAACTTTGACATGATCAGGCAGATTTTGTTCCTTTAACCAAGCATGCCTCCTAATTACAGAACCCGTAACTGCGGCCCTGCCGGAGGCCTCTAAAGAATCAAAATCACATTGCAAAGTATGCTTTCCAACTTGTTCAGCTGCATGCAATAAATCCTGCATTTCCTTGTTTTCTGCACATTCAGAGTTTAACAACACTTTCTGTTTAAGCAATGCCATGACATGTTGCTGATATTTGAGCATATGAAACTGACAGTTTAAGGCCCTTATAGCCAAGGTAGCAGATGTGTAAACCTTTTTTCCCCATCTATCCAGTGCCCTAGAATCTTTGTCAGAGGGGGTAGGGTTTTTTGCAGCGGAAGCCTTAACTCCTTTGGTACCCTGTGAAATAGTTTCTGGGTCTGTAGCAGGGTTTTTAAAAAGGAATTTATGAGAGTCAGGAACCCTGTAATATCTGTCAGGCTTAACAGGAGCTGGAGAGGTAAGGAGTCAGGGGTAAGACTAGACTCCGAAAACACATAATCTACAATGTCTAATACAGGTGGAATGGCTAGTGGCCTGTGTTGAAGTAGTAAAAGGAAATCCCTGAGCCTCTTTTTAGATTCTGAAAAATCTTGGCTCTCCCAGTGGAAATGCTCCCTCATGGTATGCAAGGTTTCCCCAAAAGAATAGTCCTCTGAAGCTGAGGGTATAGATTCTTCAGCATCAGAATCCTCATAGGGGGGAAGAGAATATTCCTGATCAGAAGAAATAGAAACCTGATCTGAAGATTCATAGTTAGTCTCTTGCCTAGGCCTCTTATCAGGAGGGGGATGGGAACCCCTGATCAAGGTAATCAAGTCTTCGTCCATTTTGAGCATCTGTTTTTTGGGCATCGAGGCCTGTCCACGTGACTCTTGAGTTTGTTTCTTTGCTTGAGAAGGTGCTTTAGTCTTTGCCTTTGAAGCTGAAGCTGGTTTAATGTAAAGATGTTTAGGTCTGAATACACCCTCAGAAGCCGGTGCCTGCTCAGAGGCTCCGGACCCATCTGAAGGAATAATATCCCAGGGTCCAATACCTTGAGTTTCCAGCGGCATGGCCAACTCCACGTGGGAGTCGGTAGCGGCCTGCGACTCTAAAGTAGTGGGCGTCAGGGGCTGCGAAAGCGCCTCACTGAGAACCGGCGACTGGCTTAGGAGAAGCTTAGTCGGTTTTGGGCCTCGGTTGTCTATCTCTCTCCTTTTCTTTACATTTTTTGTGAACTCCGGTAGTTGGATGGCTATCCGACGACATTTCTGGATAATTAAACCGGCGTCCAAAATAGTTTAAAGCAAAATCATACTGACGCTTAATAGTGCGTTGGTTAAATCTAGCACAAATCCGACAACCAGAAACGTTGTGATCAGGGCCTAAGCAAGGAATACAGTAAGAATGAAAGTCCTTATGAGGTATTTGCTTTCCACAAGAAATACAGTTATTTACTTTTTCTGACATCGGTCTGGAGCAAGAAAAAAGTTTCTCCAACGGGGTACTTAGCTTTATTAAAGACTTCGGGTCTGAAACTCGAACACGAAAATCTCAGGAGTCAGCCGACCGGTACTTGCGAACTGCTTCTGCTTCGGCCACCGAGCGGCAAGAAAGACCGAAGAAAATGGTGTTGGCTTCTTCTTTTATACCCTTGATGACCTGACATCAGGGAAGGGGGGACAGCAGCCGATGCAGGACCCAATACTTAGGAATTCAGGCCGACTGAGGGCAACCTGCCAGCAGGATTACCCAAATGTAATGACTGCAACAGTGAAACACGAAGAACATCAGCCCTGTTAGAAAGAGCTTTAACTTCACGTTCTAAAGGTTGATGGGATGAAGAATATGCAAACTTTATACAATCAGAAAGCCATTTGGACAACGTAACTTTGGATACCGAAAGGCCCTTCTTATTATCTGCATGGGAAACAAATAGTTGATCTAATTTTCTGAATTCATTTGCTCTGTCCAAATAAAATCTCAATTGTCTGTGAACATCAAGCTTATGCAACATGTATTCCAATTTACTGGCATGATGCCTGAAAAAAGTGGGAAGTTCAATGGACTGGTTCAAGTTCGCTTCGGAACAGACCTTCAGGAGAAAGGATGGATTTGTTCTTAGAGACACCCTGTCGGGTGAAAGACCAAATATGGGGGCCTAATAGAGAGTGCTTGAAGTTCAGAAACTCTACGCGCCGAAGGAATGGCCACTAAGAAAATTGTCTTCCAAGAAAGGAACTTCAAAGGACAAGAAGATGCAGGCTCAAAAGGGGGAAGCATGAGTTGAGACAGCACCAAATTTAGATTCCAGGGAGTAATCGGATGTCTGATAGGGGGTTGAAGGTGATGAGTCCCTTTCAAAAAGGCTTTACATAATCTGTGCGACATAATGTTAGAACCTCCGCATCCCACATGGAAGTTAGTTACGGCAGCTAACTGAACCCTTATAGTAGTGGCTGCCGCACCATCGTGGAAAAGTGAAGTAAAAGATTCCAGAATGCTATGAATAGGGGCGATAAAGGGATCAATACCATGTTGAGAAGTCCAATGACCAAATCGTTTCCATTTGCTGTTGTATAGTTTCCTGGTGGAGACTTTATGAGAGGAAACCAGAATATGCTGAACCGTGGGAGACAAATCATGAGACCTGGCTAGGTTGGGAAGTGGAGTAGCCAAGCTGTCAGTTTGTGGGAGACAAGAGAGGGGTGAAGAACTCCCGACAAATGAGTCAGAAGGTCTGGCACTGGGTCCAGAACCCAAGGTTCTTCCACTTGGTATTGTTAAAGGAAGGGAAACCATATCTGCCAAAGCCAAAACGGGGCTATAAGAATAACGGTCCTTCCCAGGCTTTTGGCTTTCTGCAAAAATTTGGGCATCAGCGGGGATGGAGGAAAGGCATATAGGAGACCCGAGGGCCAATCGTGTACAAGTGCGTCCGTTGGGATGTCCCCCGGTGGAGGGTACAGGGCTAAGTAGCTTTTGCATTTGGCATTCATCGGGGATGCAAAAAGGTCGCAGCAAGGCTGGCCCCATTTGCGGAATGTCATTTCCGCCACTCGTTCTTTGAGGGACCACTCGTGAGGCAACAGAATGGCTCTGCTCAATTTGTCCGTTATCACGCTGGATGACCCCAGGATGTGCGTTGCTATCAGGAAGCACCCGGTGGATACAGACCACTGCCAAATTCTCAGGGCCTCTCGGCATAAGAGGTAAGATCTGGTTCCCCCTTGCTTGTTGATATACCAGACTACTGACATGTTGTCTGTCTGTATTGCAATCGTCTCTTGAGGTAGAGAGTCGTGAAAGTGTTGCAACGCTAGGAACACTGCTCTCAACTCCAAGACATTGATGTGCAAACTGGATTCCATCTCTGATCAAGTAGCTTGGACAGTTCTTCCCTGACACAGCCCCCCCCCCACCCTATCACGGAAGCATTTGTGGTCACTGTGGCTGTGGGAGGGGGGAGTACAAACGGACGACCTACAGTAACTTGGTGGCTGTTCAACCACCAAAGGAGGTCCTTTTTGCAAGCATTTGTCAGCAGATTCTTGTGTGACATTAGAAGTTGTTGATAAGACCACTGTGTGAAGAATAACCATTGGAGTATCCTCGTGCATACGCCCCAGAGGAGCCGCTATGAGAGTCACTGCCATGGTGCCTAACAGCTTCAGAACTTGGAATGCAGGGACTTTGTTTTCCATCAACAAAAGGGATATTTGGTTTCATAAAGAGATTACTCGTTCCTGAGGCAATCTGACCAGGGCGGTGGTGGTGTCTAGATCTGCTCCTATAAAGGAAATATGCTGTGATGGCGATAAAGCAGATTTTTCGACATTTAAGGTTATGCCCAACTGGGAGCTCTGGCGTGAATCAATTGATGCCTGGTGGTGGCGGTGAGGAGCCAGTCGTCGAGATATGGAAACACCCGGAATCCTAAACGTCTCAGGTGAGCCGTGATCACTGCCATGCATTTGGTGAACACTCTGGGGGCTGTGGTCAGACCAAAGGGCAGAGCTCGGAATTGGTAGTGACTGGCCCCCAGCCAGAAACGCAAGTGATCTCTGGATGGCCTGGCTATTTTGATGTGGTAATACGCATCCTTGAGATCTATCGAGCACATCCAATTGCCCGTTTCAAGAAACGGAAGTATTGATTGAAGCATGACCATCCAGAACCTTTCCTTTTTGACAAAGGTATTTAGTTTGCTGAGGTCTAAGATGGGCCTCCAGTCCCCTGTTTTCTTTGGAACTAAAAAGAACCTGGAGTAAGTTCCGGATCCTATCTGGTCCGCCGGGACTGGCTGGATGACTCTTTTTCCAGCAGCCTTTGAATTTCTATGGCTGCTAGATTCCGTAGACTGAGTGGAACATCTGGGATTCTAGCACGAATGGAAGGGGGTTCTGAAAGGGGAATGATGTAACCTCTGGTAATTATGCTTTTTACCCAGGAATCTGATGCAATTCCTAGACAGGCGTCTGGGTATAAAGCTAAGCGACCCCCGACTGCCTCCAGAGCAGGACTGTCGGACCTCCTCTCAGGAGCGCCGATAGGGCTTGCCAAGGAACTGCTCCCTGTCACCCTGGTTCTGTGGACCCCCTCTGCTGCCTGGGCAGCGTTTACCATTATACCCCCTCCTCTGCCCCTGGAGGGGGGGGGTTCACCACGTGTGTTCTGGAAAGCTCCTTGGGACTTCCGGAACCACATTTTTCCACCTTTCTGCCCTTTGGGGTATGGTCTAGTGGGAGTGGAAAAATGGACTCTTACGGCAGATAGAGTCTTTTCTTCCTGCTCACACCTAGTGAGTGTCTCCTTGACTTTAGGCCCAAACAAGGAAGAGCCATCAAATGGGGTATTAACAAAGGAAGACTTGAAGGCTTCCGCAAAGGAGCATAAGCGCATCCAGAATGGTCTCCGCAGAGCTATCGCTGAACCTGCTGCCTGGCTCGATCCCTCGGCTGCATAAGAAATGAGCCGCATGGACGAGTTTACAATGGAATTAAGGGTGTTAAGCTGTGCCGTCACTTTCTTGGAGACAGCATCATCTGTGTTGCCCTGTAGAGTATCTCCAAGCTCTTTGAGGAGATCTCATTGAAGACGGGTAAAGTGGGTTAAATAGTTAAGCGATCTCATTGCAAATGTCGCAGAACTAAAGATGCATTTCCCATATCTGTCCATCGTCCTGGAATCTCTATTAGGAGTATGGACAGAAGAAGAGGTCTCTGACATCTCTTTCTTGCTGGCCGCCGCCACCACCATTGCATCAACGGGGACTCCCTTTGTAAGAAAGGACTTATCCTAAGGGGAGGTGATAAATTTGTTGGGCCTCTGAGGGACCGGTTCCATGGAATCAGGAGACTCCCATGCCTTTTGAGCGATCCCATTAATTCGTCGAAAGGTGGAATAACCCAGGAGGTGGAAGTTTGAGACCCAAAGGCCTTCAGGAGCACCGACTGATCCTCAGTAGGGGTAAGGGACTGCCAGTCACCCCTCTGCTTTAGTATTTCTAGGATGTCTGCAAATGAGATATCCTCTGAGGGGGACCATGGGGACCCTTCTGATTCCTCTAAGTCGGTGTCTGATGTCAAGGATTCCTGAGGGGAATCCAAGTGCCTCCTCTTGCACAGTCTCTTCCTAGGGACTTCATCAGTAGGGGTGTCTGGTGAAGTCTCCGTAGAGCAGGGGTCATCCAATGGGGTTACCTGAGGCTCTGGGTCTCTACGCTTGGTAGGAACCTATGATGTAGAGACAGAACGGGACCCTTTAGGGGACGAAGAGGAAGGACCTGAAGAGGTAAAAGCCTTAGCAAACATGACCTTCCTCATGGCGTCGAAGGCACCGGTGTCTCGGCCCAAAGAGTCTGCCGGTTCCGAAGAAGATGGCAGTCCCCTCGGGGCCGAGACCACGGGCTCCGAACCAGAAGACAGAGCCGAGCTCAACTGCTCCGAGGACCCAAGAGGAAGAGTCGGAACCGAAGCCTCGGTTCGACTCTCTCCCCTGGAACCAGCAAGAGAGTGTCGGCTCTGAGACCCTTCAATCGGAACCGAAGATGTCAAGGTCGACGGGGCCGAAGGCACCGGAATAGGCCTCAGCTCCGAGGGTTCCACAACTATCAGGTCCTCACCTTCCAGCTCAGAAGGCTCGAGTGGTCCCGGAGGAGGAGCAGAAATCATGACAGGGGGGTTGTCGAGCTTCGATGCCAGATGAGATGAAGCCGAAAGCAATTTGGCCAAGGCCGGGTTCTCCAAGAGTCTCTGCACCATACGGTCCACATCAACATCCGAGAGGGTCTTGGAAGAATGGGTCGAAGGAGCCGAAGAATCCACTGACTGAAGGATCGGATACTTTAAAACCTCGAGTACCGGTTCCAAACTCGGGACTTGGCTCCGAGACAAAGGTTCGGTGCTCGGCTCCGAGGGCTGAGGAGCCGGCGACCGAATCTTCCTCGAGGTGCTCGGAGCTGATGACTTGGGCTCCGATGACACCTTGGAAGACTTTGACCCCTTCGAAGATCTGGAGGTCTGTTCAGACTTATCTAAAGCCGCTAGGAAGTCTGATTTTAAGAGGCCTCTATCAACAAGCTTCCTACGCCTTTCCAGCATAACTCTGCCACTAAAAGAGTGGTAGATGGAACAGTCCTCTTGCAGGTGTAAAGGCCCCAAACAATAAACACATGAAGTGTGGTGGTCGGTGATGGACATCTTCTGTCCACAGTCACACCGCTTTTACCCTGATCTCTGTTTTTCTGACATTTGTAAAAAATGAGAAAACAGCACAATTGCTAAAGGTTCAGATCCCTGAACTTCACAGATATTAAGAACACCAACAATCATACAAAACGTTCAGATTCCTGAACATTCACTAACTCTACTTTGCAGCTATTAAGAACACTAACAATCACACAAAATGTTCAGATCCCTGAACACTCACTAACTCTATTTCACAAAAAAAAAAAAAAAAAAAAAGTATTAGCAAAAACAGACAGAATAACTGACACAGCCCTGTCGAGAAATTCAACTAAGAAACGGCCAAAGGCCTAGGAGCAACCGCTCCTAAGAAAACACACAAAGCACACGCTAAGTATCTCAAAAAAAAAAACACAAACAGGAAATATTTAGACTACTACTAATATATATATATATCAAAAACTATCACAAGAATTGAAAATTTTCTGTCAAAAGACAAGAAAAAAAGGTACTGTCCCAAGCTTCTTGCGAAGAGCGTGAGATCCGTTGCAGCAGCAAACTAGATCTGGGGTTTGGCAGCAGAGCATCATGGGATAGGGACTGTGTCTCGAGCTTCTCAGAGACCTAGAGCTTGGAAAGTGGCCGACTCGGACTCCGTACCTACGTGTAAGAACATACGGCGAGATTGAACAACTTCACATAGGGGGAATTTATGGAATGGGTGATGGAAAATATTCAAGAGTAATTAAAGAAGATAGACATTCCTTCAGAAGGAATACATAGTGATTAGGATAAAAAACAAAATGTAATTAAAAATATGGTAGAAATAAAATAAAAAGAGATATGGTTAAGAAATAACAAGAATTATTTAGAGGTGATGAAAACGTTAACGTATTGCAGAATAAGGGGAATCTGAAAGAACAAGAAGAGGAGCAACTGCAGAGTGCTAAAGAGAAAATAATGGGGTATATGGATAATACGCATGAATTTAGAATGACTGTTGTTAAACAAGTACTTTTTGACAACTTCAGAGCACAAAACCTTTTAGCACAATGACTTAGGCAATAGAAAGTAGAAGGGATTGTTACCAAACATAGGGAGCCTATGGCTAAACAAATAACCAGAGATCCTATAAAGATATTAGAGATATTTCAAAAATATGAAAATTTGTGTAAAGCAGAAGAATGTGGAAACCAAGAAACAGAAGAAATAAAATATTATGGAAAACTTAATTGTGCCAAGGTTAGAAGTAGATATGGTTCAAGAACTAAGTTAAGATAGGAGGAGATGAGACAAAAAATGTGCTGAATAATCAAATCTGTTGAAAAGTCTCCAGGAACAGACTGTATTCCTGTGGAAGTTAGGAGGAAAGAAAGTGATAAAAGATCTAGAAGATTTTGTTTAAAAGTGCTTTAAAAGGAGAAGTCAAAAACAAAGATACTTCAGTGAAGTGCAGAACTCATGGAACCAACAAAAAAAAAAACAGTCTGAAACAGGCAATGGTTAATCCAATCGAATCCAAAGTGCTGGATTTTTTTAATAGTACTTTAAAAGGAGGTGAAGCACCAACATCTTGGAAGAAAGCTATGGTTGCTGTATTACCTTAAGATGGCAAAGATCCATTAGAGCAAGCTTCATATAGTCCCATTTCAATTTTAAACCATGAGTATAAAGTGTTTATGTCTGTAGTAGCTGAAAGAATGGCAAAGGTATTGTCAAAATTGATAGATATGGATCAGTCTGTTTTTGGGGAAGGCAGGCAAACATTTGAAAACATTAACAGAACAATGACAATCCAGAGGGAAGAATGTAAGAAAATACCACTGTTTGGGGTCTTGGTACAGAGGAACCAGTCAACAGAGTAATTTGAAATTTCCCATTTGTTACTTGCTTTATATTTAGAGCCACTGGCAACATAAATAATGGTTTCAGAAATTCAGGGATAAAAAGTACAGTTTTGTACCTACCATAAATGTAGATGTTCGAGGATCCCATTGCTGCAGTCCTTACTACTGGGTATAGTCCGCTGTCCAGTCGGCCCGAATACCAGAGTATAAGGCTGACGTCGGTCAGGGCGCATTAGACTGACGTCAGCACGTCAGGGTACTAATGCGCATGACCGACGTCATATCCTCAGTCTTTTCTTGCCCCAGATGTCAGAAGACCCTAAAAAGACAAGGCTCAAAATACCTGCACCAAAAAGATATACAATATATACAAGAATATATACAAAAATATCAGCATGTAATCTCACCTACCCAACCACCCCTAAACACAGAGGGGAAGGAGGGAGGACTGCAGCAATGGGATCCTCGAACATCTACATTTATGGTAGGTACAAAACTGTACTATGTTCTTCATCCCATTGCTGCAGTCCTTACTATTGGGTAGAATCCCAAAGCAGAGGTAAGGGAGGCTGGCAAATCATAAAGAAGTAGGAGCTGACAACATGCCTTGCAAAACAGCTGTGGCAAAACCAGCCCTAGACTTAGAGTAGATAGGAAGGTGATAATGCTTAGAGAAAGTATGCACTGAACTCCAAGTAGCTGCTTCCAAAATATCCTTAGTTGCCACCCCTTAGAAATGCTGTTGAAGTGGCAGTAGCCCTAGTGGAATGAGGCCTAATCCCAGCTGGAATCTCCTTGCCATGATGGGAATAACAAAATGCAATGCAAAAGCCAATCCACCTAGAAATAGTTTGTTTTGACACAGGCTTGCCCTGAACTCAAAGCAAAAGAAACAAACAACTGCTGAGACTGCCTAAAATCCTTAGTCCTGCTTAAATAATAACGCAATTGCCTGTGTACATCTAAAGTGTGCAAAATCTTTTCCCCTTTATTTTGGGGGTCTGCATAAAAGTAGGCAAATGAATAGTTTGGTTTAAAGCCACACTAGAGACCACCTTAGGCATAAAGGAAGGATTAGTACGTAATGATACCCTATCCTTATGGAAAATCAAAAGGGCTCTACTGCCATAAGGGCCTGCAACTCAGACACCCTTCTTGCAGAAGTAATAGCCAACAGAAAAGCAGTCTTCCATGACAAGTATTTCAATTCAGCAGTAGCCGCAGGCTCAAAAGGTTGTAGAGTAAGTTTTTCCAACACAAAATTGAGATCCCAAGCAGGAGTAGGAGCTCTACGTGGGGGTCTTATATTCTTTGCCCCTCTAAGAAACTGCTTGAACAAAGGATGCGAAAACAATGGTGGGTCACAATCATAGTGAGCTGAAATTGCTGCAGCATGAATCTTAATGGAAGAGAAGGACAAACCTTTGTCCAATAACTCAGTAAGATATTGAAGAGCCACACTCAAATTAGGCTCAGAAATCTCCAAATTCTTTGCTGTACACCAAAATAAAAATCTCTTCCATTTTTCTGACACTTTCCTTGTACTAGGTCTTCTAGCTTCCATAATCACATTTAAAACTTGTTGAGGAAGTTGAGACCTGCTGTGTTTCAAGAGAGAATATGCCAGGCTGTTAGATGAAGAGAGTGAAGCTTGACATTGAGCAGATGACCGTCCTTCTGAGATAACAGATGAGGAATCAGAGGTAAAGGCCATGGAGGCTTCATTACCAGACTCCGTAGTAGTGGGTACCAGTGTTGCCGAGGCCAATCTGGAGCTATCAAAATCATCCTTGGCCTGTCTTGTCTGACCTTTAATAGTACCTTTGGAAGAAGAGGCAGAGGTGGAAAGGCATACACATGAAGGTTTTTCCAACTGAAAGACAGAGCATCCACTTTCCAAGCTGTGTGATGAAACCCCTTTGTGCAATACTGTGGCAGCTGGTGGTTTAGTGGAGAAGCGAACAGATCTATGTCTGGAGTTCCCCATGACACTGTCAATTTCTGAAATACATGAAGATCCAGTTTCCACTGTGGGGATCCATGATTTGTCTGCTTAACACATCTGCTAAGGAGTTCTGTGCTCCTGGCAGAAACCTTGCCTGAAGAGTTAGTTGCAAGCTTAGCGCCTCCCATAAAATCATTGCTTGCCTGCATAGAGGATAAGAATGTGTTCCCCTTGCTTGTTGATGTACCACATGACAGTTGTGTTGTCTGTTAGAATCAACACCTGCCCTGGAAGAAGTAACTCCTTGAAAGCCATTAATGCAAACTGGACTGCTAACATCTCCTTCATGTTGATATGTAGATGCTGTAGTCTGGCAGGCCACTTGTCTTGTATCCACTTTCCATTTAGATGAGCTCCCCAAGCAATGTCCGAGGCATCTGTCGTTAAAATCTGACTCGCCTCTGGCCGGGTCACAGAGAGTCCCTTGTTTAGGTGACATTCCTGAGCCCACCACAAAAATTCTTTTGAAGGCAAGGTATTATTTGAATGACAGTGTCCAAATCCTGGCAGTGCTGTGTCCATACATTTTGAGATACCATTGTAGCTTCCTCATATGCAGTTTGGCATTGGGAAGCACCAGAATACAAGATGCCATGAACCCTAATGCTTGAAGGACTGTCCTTGCAGTCAGCACGGACTGATGAGATAGTTGATGGAAGTAAAGTGATAGACTCTTTTGTTTGTCCGGGGTTAAAAGGCCATCTGGGCTGCTGTATTCAGTCTCACACCCAGAAAGCACATGTCTTGAGAGGGTACTAGACTGGACTTTATTTCGCTCACAGAATACCCTAGGCATCTTAGCACTGCTATAACATATTCCAGATGCTCTAGAAGGTCTTCCTTTTCTTGAGCCAAAATCAGGCAGTCGCCCAAGTAAGGATAGATTTGAATTCCTTGTAGCCTGAAGTAAGCTATCACTGGAGCCAGAACCTTTGTGAATACTCTGGGCGCAGTAGATAAGCCAAAGGGCAATGCAGAGAACTGATAATGAGAATTTCCAGCTCGAAACCGCAGATACTTCCTGCAACTTAGCCTTATAGGCACATGAAGGTAAGCTTCCTTGAGATCTAAAGTCACCATCCAGTGATCTTTGCCCAGCAGAGGTAAAAGCTGTTGTAACGTCAACATCTTGAACTTGGGAATGTCCAGATAAGTGTTGAGGAGAGATAAATCCAAAATTGGTCTCCACGTGTTCCCCTTCTTTGGTACTAGGAACAGGCGAGAATAAAATCCTAGGCCCCTCTCTGATACAGGGACTGGCTGAATGGCCCCATCTGGAGCAACTGAAAAACTTGCTTGTGAGCCTCTTTTCTTTGTGGAGGAGGAACGTCTGGCATGCCTTTGAAAGGGGCATGGTATGGAAATAAAATCTGTAACCGTGGTGAATGATATCCAACACCCATCTGTCTTGAGTAATTAAATCCCAATTTTCTTTGAAAAGAGACAGTCTTCCTCCCAAAGGAGCTGCCAGACGAGAATCTACTGGCAGCTGAAAAAACAGGTCATTGGGTCTGTTTACGAAAGGACTGACCCCTGCCCTCACCAGAAGTCTGAGCAGGTGAGCTCCTGTTCTAGGCCTAAAAGAACCTTGAGCCCTGCCCCTACCACGTCTAGACCTACCCCTAGACTGGGAATCATAAGCAGGATATGTCCACCCCTTAGCAGGCCAATTTCTACTAAACTTGGCTGCACCTGCAAAAAATCTTTAACAGTTTGCATAGACTTAGCTTTGTCCTCCATTTTCTTTAAGACTGCTTCCACAGGCGAACCAAACAACACATCAGACTGTAAAGGAGCATCCAAAATCCTTGTCTTAACATGCTCAGCTAAATTCTGATCCCTCAACCAGGCATGCCTGCGAAGAACAGAACTAGTGGCAGCCACCCTCGAGGAGGCCTGTACAGCATCAAAACCACATTGCAAAGAATGCTTACCCACTTGTTCAGACACATGAACCAAATCCAGCAACTCTTTACACTCAATACCTTCCGCCAAAGCATCCACCTTAGATTTCAATTGTGAAAGGAGATAATTTTGATATTTTAGCATGTGAAACTGACAATTCAACGCTCTCATGGCTAGAGTGGAAGAAGTATACACTTTCTTTCCCCACCTATCCAAAGCCCTAGCCTCTTTATCAGTGGGAACAGGATTTTTAACCACAGAGGCCTTAACACCTTTAGGCCCCTGAGAAACAGTTTCTGGGTCCGCCCTAGGGCTCTTAAACAAATACTTATGAGCTTCGGGCACCCTATAATACCTATCAGGTTTAACAGGAGCAGGAGGCAAAGAATCAGGGTTCAGGGAAGCCTCTGCAAAAACATCTTCCACCACATTCAACACAGGAGGTATAGCTAAGGGCCTATGCTGGGGTAAAAACAAGAATTCCCTAAGCCTTTTCCTGGAATCAGAGTAGTCCTGGCCTTCCCATTTAAAGTGCTCCCTCATGGAATGAAGAGTCTCTGAAAATGAGAAATCCTCAGGAGGAGAAGCTGTAGGAGTGGAATCATCCACATCTGAATCAGAATAAGTAGGATACTCCTGCAAATCTTCCAAGAAGACTCAGAAGCCTCTGAACACTGTTCAAAACTATCAAACTCGGTTCCACCCTAGGCCTCTTATCAGGAGGGGGCATAGAACCTCTAATCATAGTAATCAAATCTTCTGCCATTTTAAGCATATGTTTCTTAGGTACAGAACCCGAAATGCTAGGAGAAGCCCCCCCTGAAGCTGAACTAGGCCTACCTCTCAAAGAAGTTTTAGCAACAGAAGGAGAGGCTTTAACTACCTTGGGAAGAGAGGGAAGAACAGTTACCTGAGAAGCCCTCAGCCTGGCCTACCTCCTGAGAAGGCACATCCTGTAACAGTAAAGTTTCTGCCTGAGACTCCATGGAAACTCCTGGCAAAACCTCTGGCTCCACTGAGCCTTCTAAAGAACCGACGTCCGGGACTGCCGGTTCATCAACCCTAGGCTTCGCTGTTTTGTCCTTGCGCTTCTTGGGGAGCATCCGGCGGCATTTTATAATTGCAACGCTTCCCAAACACTAACCTGGCACAGTCTAACCTCCTCTTAATAGTGCGTTTGTTAAACCTAGCACAAGAGCGGCAACCAACAACGACGTGCTCAGGCCCTAAACAAGGTATACACAAGGTATGATAATCCCTATGAGGTATCTGTTTCCCACAAGAAATACAGTTATTCACTTTTTCTGACATCCGGTTAAATACTGAGGCAAGAAAACAAAATGTTCCCCAACGGGGTACTTAGCCAACTCTGCTTCGGTCTGAAACTCCGGTTTCGGAAATATTTCAGAACGCCAACCTGCACTCGCAAAACTGCTTCTGCATCGGACCATGCGGCAAAAAAGACTGAGGATATGACGTCGGTCATGCGCATTAGTACCCTGACGTGCTGACGCGCCCTGACCGACGTCAGCCTTATACTCTGGTATTCGGGCCGACTGGACAGCGGACTATACCCAATAGTAAGGACTGCAGCAATGGGAAACGAAGAACATCTGGTATAGTAAAGTTGGCTTTATTTGCAGACGATATTATTTTGTGCTTGATAAATCCAAAAAAGGACATCTTGGTGCTGTGGAACATTTTGAAACAGTTTCAAGTCTTTTCAGGATATAAAGCCAATGACAATAAAACAAAGGATATGGCCTTAAATTATTTACCCACTCATGACTTGGTTCAGCAATACCCATACTTACAGGTACATGACAAGTTGAAGGATTTAGGAGTATGGATTAAAAAGGTTTCAGACAAGGATATTTGGGAAGAGACTAAAAAAATTATACAAAATTGAGAAACTGGAGCCTCTTGTTTATGAATATGGACAGTAAGATACAAGTAGTGAAAATGTTTTTAATCCCTTTATTTTTATATACCGGTCAGGTGTATTTTTACCAACCAGAGGAAAATGTGTTTACAATAATTAACAAAGAGTTGAAGGAATTTATCTGGGTGAGAAACAGGACAAGAGTTAAGTGGTAAATTGATCCTCCCAACAGAACAATGCAGTTTAGGATTACCATATTTGAAGGGATATTTTAGAGCTACAGAGTTAAGGTTCACATATATAACACAAGCAGAAGGTTATAATGCAAAGTGTAAAGGAATGATGATGAGACAGGGGCAGGGAACTCAAAAAATAAAGGGAGTGGGATTTTGAATGCAAATCTTAAGGAGAATAATAACCACCATAAATAAATTACAGTTGTGTACACTTACCATAAATGTAGATGTTCGAGTGCATTCACTGTTGCAGTCATCACCTGTGGGAGGTTTCCCAAAGCTGAGGAAAAGGGTGGAAGGATAGGTTGAGTCCTAGGCATGGGTCAGGAGGCCCTGCAGAACTGCAGAGGCAAACCCTGCCCTAGACTTAGAAAAGAGAGGTATGTGGTAATGCTTTGTAAAGTCATGGACATAAATCCAGGTGGCCGCTTCCAAGATGTCCCTGGTAGGTACTCCTCTGAGGAAGGCAAAGGAAGTAGAGGTTGCCCCTAGTGGAGTGGTTATGGACAGACTTAGGGATGGGTTTCCCATGTAGTCTGTAGCAAAAATGGATACAGTGTGAAATCCATTTGGAAATGGTTTGTTTGGAGATGGGCTTCCCTTCTGCCCCTGGGGCAAAGCTTACAAGAAGCTGGTCTGTTTTTCTGAATGGCTTAGTTCATAGTTTAGTACTAGGCTATCAGCCCTAGGGCCTATACAAGTCTAGCTATAATGATTCCTTGGCTATTTCTTCCCACACTATTTACTTCCCTGGACCCCTGTCTAGCAGGGTGACTGAGGTGATCCCCGGGGTGAATTTCCTTTCTCCCATCCAGTCGTCAAGGTTCCTTTTGAAGAAGGCCAAAGAGGCACTCTGCTTGACATGTATGGGCAGTCTATTCCAGAGTCTGGGGAGTCTCTGGGTCAAGAACCCATCCCTCCAGCATGTTTTGTTTATTGTGATGACAAAATTTAGATCCCTGGAGATTGTGGCTCTGAGGGATTGGGATTTCTTTAAGTGTAGCATGTCCAACAGCTCTGGGTTTGACATGGCCTTGTATGTTAAGCAGAGATCACCTCTGAGTAGACGATATGCGACAGAGTATAGCTGGAGTTTTTTAAGGTGGTCAGTGTAGGGCATCTGCTTTAGGCCTGTGATTCTTTTAGTGAGGTATTTCTGCGGCCTTTCCAGTTATTGCAGATGTCTTGAGAGGTACATACCAAATGGGTCGTTGTATTCTATAATGGGTCTAATGAGGGATGAGTAACACTGGGACAATGACCTCCTTTTTTTGGATGAAAAGCCCTTAGTGATGAGGTTTGCCACATAGAAAGATTTCCTGACTGTTGATAGTATCTGAGTCGTCTGTGCATGTCTACTGAGTGTAGAATTCTTTCCTCCTTGTTTTAAGGGTTGGGAAAGAAGGTGGGAAGGTGTATGGCTTGGTTGAGGGTCACATCAGATACCACCTTGGGCATAAATGAGGGGTTAGTCCTCAGGGAGACTATCTGCATGGAAAATTATGAAGGACTCGACAGCCATGACAGCTTGAAGTTCCGAGACCCTTCTGGCTGAGGTGATAGCTTGTAGGAAGGCAGTCTTCCAAGAGAGGTATTTCAATTCTGTTGAAGTAGCAGGTTCGAAAGGAGGTAAGGTTAGTTTCTCTAACACATAATTCAGGTCCCAGGGTGGTGTTGGAGGCCTTCTGGGAGGCCTGTCATTAGAAGCCTCTCTGATGAATTTCTTAATCAAATGATGAGAGAAGAGGGGTGGGTCTGAATCATAATGGGCAGATATGGCCGAGGCATGGATTTTAATAGAGGAGAAAGAGAGGCCACTATTGAGCAACTCTGCTAGGTAATATATGAGAGGGTTGGGAGGTACTGCCCCCTTTTGATAGTTTCCAGGAGCAGAATCTTTTCCATTTTCCTGCATATGATTTTCTTGTGCTGGGCCTTCTGGCCTCTGAGATGATGTCCAGGACCTGTTTTCTTAACAGGGACTCCTCGTTGGTTTGTAGTGTATAAGCCATGCTGAAAGTTTCAGAGTCTGTAGGTCTGGGTGCAGTACCTTCCCCCTCTCCTGGGTCAAAAGGTCTGACATCAGGGGAAGCTTCTTTGGGGGCTGTAAGGTCAGACTGTGTGTTAATAAGGGGTACCAATGCTGTCTGGGCCAATCTGGAGCAATGAGGACGGCCTTTGGTCTCTCCTCAATTATTCTGATCAGAACGTTGGGAATAAGGGGCAGAGGAGGGTATGCGTACACAAAGAGGGAGCTCCAGGGGAAGGTCAGGGCATCCACCTTCCTTGCTAGGAAGCGATACTCCCTGGTACAGAACTTGTGCAGCTGGTGGTTGAGGTGCGAGGCAAAGTGGTTCACTTCTAGGGTCCCCCACTCCTGGGTGATTTGCAGAAAGATTTCTCTGTGGTACAGCCATTCGTGGGGGTCCAGTAAGTTTCTGCTTAGGTGGTCCGCCAGTGTGTTGTTGATCCCTGGTAAGTATTGGGCAATTAGGTGTAGCCCGTGGAGGTGACTATAAGTCAGAGAATCATGGCTAACCTTCACAGGGGGTAAGATTGGGTGCCCCCCTGCTTGTTGATGCACCACATTACTGTGGTGTTGTCTGTTTTTATAAGGAGGACCCCTGGCATGAGATGGGGTTGGAAGGAAGTCAGAGCCTTTTGCACTGCCATCACTTCTTTCTGGTTAATGTGCAAGTGAAGTTGCTGGGCATTCCAAAGGCCTTGGGTATACCTGCCTGATAGGTGAGTGCCCCAAGCAATGTCTGAAGCATCAGTGGTGATGGTCTGGCCTGAAGGGTGGAGGATGAAGGGAAGACCCTTGTTCATGGCACACGCCTCTGCCCACCAGAGAAATGTGGCCCTTATACAAGGGATCACAGGGAGAGTGGTCTCTATGGACCGAGAGTGCTGACACCAAGGGTTCTTTAAGTACCACTGACATTTTCTCATGTGAAGCCTGGCGAGAGGGATGAGAAGGATGCAAGATGCCATGTATCCCAGAGCTTGCAGGAACTTCCTCACAGTGAGGTGACTTCTGGAAGCCAGCTTGGTGATGTAGAGAGGCGGGAAGCTCTGCTTTTCTGGGGACAGGAAGGCCATTTGGGTTGCACAGCTCCCAGGAAAACAATATTTCTGGTAGGGTTTTGCTTTGATTTTTTTGTTGTTGATGGTGATCCCTAGGGAAGTTAGGAGTGATATGACAAAGAGAAGGCCCTGGAGCAACTTTTCTTTGCAGTCTGCATGAATGAGGCAGTTGTCCAGGTAAGGATATACCTGTATATTTCTCTGTCTGCAGAAGGCTATAGCCGGGGCCAAGCATTTGGTGAATACTCTGGGAGCAGTAGATAAGCCAAACGGAAACTGCAGTGCAGAAAGTGTCGATAGCCTGCTCTGAAGTGCAGGAATTTTCTGCACGATTCCCTGATAGAGATGTGGAGGTAGACATCTTTTAGGTCTAGTGTCACAAGGCAGGCATTTTGTGTGAGCATAGGTAGGAGATGCTGCAAGGTTAGCATTTTGAATCTGGGGACCACCAAATAGGTGTTCAGTTTGGATAGATCCAGGATGGGGCACCAAGTGCCCTCTTTTTTGGAAACAAGGAACAGTCTGGAATAAAAACCTTTTCCTGTTTGATCTGGAGGGACAGTTTCTACTGCCCCCTGGGATATTAGAGTTTGGACCTGTTTCAATGCCTCTGCCCACTGGTTTGGGGGGAGGCCTGGGTACCTTCTTGGAATAGGGAGCTCACTGAAAGAGAATCTGTATCCTTGAGAAATTATTTTTAAACCCATTGGTCCTTGGTTATAGAGACCCAATTGTCCTTGAAGAGGGTGAGCCTTCCTCCTAGTTTTTGATGAGTGAAAGGATGGCAAAGGGGGGAGGGGGAGTCATTGTGAGTGCTTCCCATAGAAGCTTGGCTTAAAACTCCCTGCCATAGAGACGGAAGTGGTCCATTGTTTGCTTCTTTGCTGGCCCTGGGATAGAGGCCTGGATGGTCTGTCCCTGCGGGGCTTACCTTGGCCCTGTCTGCTAGGTGCAGGGAAGGCCCACTTCTTAGAGGGAAAGTTCCTGCTGAATCTGGGAGGTTGAACTTGAAAGAAATCTTTTACTGTTTGCATAGATTCTGCTTTGCCTTGCATCATTTTAAGCACCTCTTCTGCTTTTTCCCCAAACAGGCATTCCTTATCTAGGGGTGCATCACGAAGTTTAGACTTGACATGATCAGGGAGAGGTTGTTCCTTCAGCCATGCATGTCTTCTAATAACATATCCTGTCACTGCTGCCCTACTAGAGGCTTCTAGGGTGTCATTATCCACATTGTAATGAGTGTTTGGCCACTTGACAAGCAGAGTGTAGTAATTCTGCCAGATCTTTTGAGTTGGCACAGTCAGGAGAGGTAACAATCTTCTGTTTTAACTGTTCCAAAGTGTGTTGTTATTTTAACATATGGAACTGACAATTGAGTGCTCCAATAGCTAAGGTTGCAGTGGTGCATACTTTCTTACCCCATCTAACCAGAGCTCTGGAGTTTTTGTCAGAAGAAAGAGAATTCTTGGCAGAACTAGTCTTAGCTCCTTTGGGTCCCTGTGTAATGACCTCAGGGTCTGCAGCACGATTCCTGTACAGGTATTTGTGAGAATCCAGTACTTTGTAGTACCTGTCAGGTTTAGTTGGAGCAGGAGACAGGGCATCAGGGGCTAAGCTGGATTCATGGAAAACATCATCCACCACTTCCAAAATAGGTGGGATGGCCAGGGGTCTGTGCTGGGGCAGGTCCAGAAACTCTCTAAGTTGTTTCTTTGACTGTGGGAAGTCTTGAGATTCCCATTGAAAATGTTCCCTGAGAGAGTGAAGGGTTTCCCAAAAGGAGAGGTCCTCTGGAGGTAAAGCAGAAGGGATGGATTCCTCTGCATCTGAATCCTCAAACAGTTAAGGGATGTTGTTCCTCTTCAAAAGCAGAATAATCAGATTCCTCAGACTCTTAGTCTATCATAATTTCTGCAGAAGGATGCCTTTTCCTTTTTGGAGTGGGGGCCTGAGTACCTTGGATAAGGGAGATGAGATACTCCGCCATTTTAAGCATTTGAGCTTGGGGGTGGGGGAGCAGTAGCAAGATGGTGGCTAGAAGCAGATTTCCTAGGAGTGGCCTGGCTTCTAGGCCTGAGAGAATCCCATCTTCGAGAAGCGGTAGTCAGATGCAAAGACATATTTTGTCTAGAATCGGTAGTGCGAAAGGCCTCCTCAGACACCGGTGCCTGCGTCGCGGCTCCGGACCCAACCGAGGCAAAGACAGCCAAAGGCTTGGAAGACTAAATGAATTTCTGCGGCATACTGGACTCTGAAAGGGTCTCAGCAGAGGCCTGTGTAGAAAGCGAGTCGGGCATCAGGGGCTGCGAAAGCACCTCACTGAATTCCGGACAACTGACGACTTGCTTAGTGGTAGCGTCGTCTGAACTTGCGTGGCCTGTCTCTATCTTTATCTCTACATTTTTTCGGAATGTCGACAGAGATTTGGCTGACGGACGCCATATTGGAATTTGAAGACAGAACACTAAAATAATTGTCTACAAAAAGAGCTCTAAGGCAAATGGTTCTCGTATTAAAAAGGGCATGGAACCGGCAACGAGGGACGTCGTGGTCTGGGCCTAAACAAGTGATGCAGTAAGAATGAAAGTCTCTGTGTGGGATCTGGTTTCCACAGGTAAGACAATTGTTAACTTTTTCGGACATTGGTTAGAGCAAGAAAAAAGGGTCCCCAACGGGGTACTTAGCTTTACACGTTTTCTGCTGAAATTCAACTTCTGGGAGTGACTGACCGGGACTCGTGCAAACTGCTTCTGCTACAGGCTCCACGGCAAAAAAGACTGGTATAATGACATTGGCTATCCTGTTTTATAGCACTGATGACCTGACGTCAGACTACAGGCGACGGCAGCCAGCACACAAAAACAATGACTCTGGTAGTCGGGCCGACCGAGGGCCACCACAGCAGGGATAACCCCACAGGTGAAGACTGCAACAGAGAAACATGAAGAACATCATTATATTCATAATGCTGCAGAAAGTATTCTAAGAACTAATGCAACGCAGGAATAGAGAAAGTATATTTTGCCAATATGGATAATTGCAACTAGGAGTACAGAAAACAGGTAAGAAAGGGCTGGAATCTACTGGAGAAAACTGGCAAAGGAACCCAGGTATTGAAAGGTGGAAGTGTGAAATGAGGTCAAGAAGAAGTTTGGACTGTAGGTTACAGACTACCTTCCCTATCAGAGATTGAAGTCTAGGCAAAAAGAAAGGGACAGAAGAGTCTAAAGTGAAAGATCTGCTCTGACAGACTTGTCAAATCTAGAACAGTAGCTGTTGTAAAAAAAAAAAAAAAAAAAAAAGGAACGATTAGCAGACTATATAAAATATTGCATGATAAGTATAAGAATCAACCAGAGGAGGTTAGAAAAGATTGGGAATAGAGACTGGAAAAGCAGTCTATAAGGGAACAATAGGAGGACATATGTTTGACCCTCAAGTATGCAACAAAATCCAGGAAGTTTAGGATTTTTGTTTGGAAATGATCACGTTGGCATTGTTCTACCTCAAGCACACTTCAAAGATTTTTTCCTCGGGTAGACAGTAACTGTTGGAGGTGTGATGGGAAAGAAATAAATATAAAGCCATCTATATTACTTGTTCATACCTCCCTCCAGGAAATAATATTGATACCCTTGAGAACATTCTCAACTGGCTAGCTACCACTGTCCCACAAGAAACAATAATACTTGGTGACCTAAATATTGATTGGAATCACTGCAATCAGTCAAACCCCACTTCACATATCAATCTCCATGGCTTCTCTCAATTAATCTCAAGCCCAACCAGAATTAACAAAAGCAACAATAAAGACTCCATTTTGGACTGGATACTTACCAATACTTCCCAACAAACCTACCCAGCAGGCACCCTACCAGACGATCTAAGCGATCACCTGTTAACCTATATTATAAGAAAAAAAACCTACATCACCTTCCCTACTGCTTTCCGTACACTACGCTTAAAAAAAAACTTTAACTCAGAACTCTTTCTCACACAACTATATCACTGTAACTGGACTCCTCTAAAGTCACTTCCTCTCAATGATGCTGTACAATACTTCAACTCCACTTTCTTATCCATTCTTGATCAGCTTGCACCCTTATGCAAGCTTAGAATCAAAACCAAACCCACCCCCTGGATAAGCAACAATACTAGGCAACTTATCATAACCAGAAACAAAAACTGGGCAGAATGGCATACTTCCAAAACACATGCTGACCACCAAACCTTTCGCGAATGTAGGAACAAAACAAAAAAAGCCATACTATCAGATAAAAAGAACTACTACCTTCATCTACAACAAATATCCAATAAGGAACCAAAAAAATTCTGGACCACCATCAATAATCTATTATCCCCACGCCAATCAATAACACCCAACCCACATGACTCCAACCCTGATAACCCTATACAAATAGCCAATACATTTAACTCCTACTTCACAAATACTATTCAAAACCTGGCTAGTCACCTATCTCCTGACACCTCAGTTTTACACTCCTCCTCTGTTAATACTCCACCCTCATTTCACTTCCTTCCCATCCCCACATCATATATTTCCTCAGTACTTCAAAAACTTAAACCCTCCTCACCCTCTGAAGACAAACTCCCTCCTGAGTTTATGCAAATAGGAGCAAAAGCTATTGCTTATCCCATCTCTATTTTGGTAAATAGATCCATCAAAGAAGGAACTGTCCCTGATATCTGGAAAATATCCCACATCATCCCACTGCACAAAGGTGGAAACTCTATTGATCAATCTAACTATCGTCCCATTGCTTTATTATCCCCTATAGCCAAAATCTTAGAAAAATGTATCCATAAACAACTCCTACATCATCTTCTCCAAAACAACCTACTTGCTAACTGTCAACATGGCTTCAGACCTTCCCACAGTACCACCACTGCTCTGCTCTCCTTCACAAACACTATTAACACCAACCGCAACCTAAACAGTCTTTCTTCTGCACTATTCATTGACTTATCGAAAGCCTTTGACATGGTAAATCACAAAATGCTCCTTTACATTCTCAATTCTCTATCACTTGATACTAATAGCTTAACTTGGTTTCAATCTTACCTCAACAACCGTCAACAAGCAGTACTCTGGAAAAACTCACTATCTGACCACCTTCCTATTTGCTCCTCAAGGCTCTATCTTAGGTCCACTTCTTTTTTCCATCTTTATCAATGACCTCCAATCTGCCATCCCTTTTTCTAACTGTATTCAATATGCAGATGACTCCACTATTATCTGCTCAGCTACCTCTCATGCTGAACTTCAGTCTCTTACTCAAAAAGCCTTTAACACAGTGGAACAATGGTTTTCCCAATGCTGTCTCCTACTCAACCCAAAGAAAACAAAACTTCTACTTTTCTCCCCAACACGCAACCAAATCCCCCTGCATTTCTCTATCACTTCCAACAACAATACTAGTATTTCCCCTGAAACCTCCACAAAACTACTTGGTATTACAACAGATAAACTCAATTTTGAAAATCACATTAACACAACTATAAAAAGTGTAAACAAAAAAATAGGAACCCTATATAAAATAAAAACATACCTTACCCCAGCCACTAGAATTACCCTAGCCAAGACACATCTTATCTCTACTTTACTATATGCAAGTCCAATTTATACCAACCTGTCCAAAAAAAACCTTACTAAACTAGTTATAACTTACAGCAACATTGCTAGATTTGCCCCAGGATCTCCCTTTAGAACCCACCACTGCATTAATCTAAGACAACTTGGCTGGCTAGAACTTCCAAATCAGATCAAACTACAACAACTACTAATAGCTCACAAAACCCTGTACCAACCGACTAAAACTCCAATACTCTCTAGCATCATTTCCCCTTATTATAACCTGAAACATTTACGCTCCTCTAACAAGCTTCTGATCAACATAACTATACCTAATAACTCAGCAGCTGATGGCCTATTCTCCAACTCAGTTGGGAGACACTGGAATAAATTACCCAACTGATATCACATCCCTTACTTCCATTCCTATCTTTAAGAAAAATCTTAAATTGTACCTTAATAATAAATAGCTCTGCCCATGTATCAACTCAGACTAGCTCTCACTCCAGTTTCCTATCTTTCTTTACCTCTCCTCTTTCTCCACCCAAAAACACATTAAATGTTTACCATAATTCACCAACCATACTTATGACAGGAACTTTTCTATCCCCTCTTCTAGCTGAATGCTACTGCCCCCCCCCCCCCCTCATGATAGTAATTTTTTTTCTTTCATCATGAAAATGATCTATTCCTCTACTCATCCCATTATATCTCTCACACCTCTCCTTTATTTACCCCACCTCTTTCTCAAATTATCCTCTCTATTTTCTCAAGCTACCCTAAAGTATGGTTCTTATGGCCATCACAAAAAAAAAAAAAAAAAAAAAAAAAGATTTTTTCAATTTGGCAATTTATTTTTATGTGTTTAAGGATTTATCTGTCTTAACTTTTTATGCATACTAATTTTTGTGAAGTCATCTTTAACTGTTTATGGATTTGACTGTCTTAATTTTTATGTAGACTGATTTTTTATATTTTTTACTATGTATTACACCTGGAGCTTTTCTCCCCGGGCCTCTACTGAAAATGGACACATATCCAGTTAGACTAGCCCGGTCAACAAATGTAAAATAAAATAAATAAAAATAAATAAAAATAGGTACCTGGGAACATGTTTTTAGGAGTGTAAAAAGCTGGCAAATTTAAAAAATTTCCTTCAGAGTTTTCTTATCAGAAATAGTGGTAGAGCAAATGGCTGTAACTATGGAAATTGCTATTCTGAGCTGGATCACAGGAACTAAATTGCCTAGACATATAGTAACGTCTTATTAAGCTTAATAACATTAGCTGCCAAAAAGCAATTGCTAGAAAAGGTAAACCAAAATCTAAAGGAACTGTATTTGAAGTACTGCATACTGTAAAAAAAATATAAAAAAACCTGAAAAGGGAAGGAGCAAAATATACAGAAATAAATGGAATTTGTGGGAAAAATACACACAGGAAAAGTGAGGTTTAAGGGTAGGCAGGAAATGACCGGTTGATGTGATGCTGGATTGAAAGGCAGTTGTTGTAAAAAAAAGAAAACGTACAATGTGCATTAATAGAAAAAATGGTAACATGATTTGTTATCTTTTATGTTAATGTATGAATGAGTCTCAGTGTCTTAAATCATAATGTAATAAAGGAGTTAAAAAAGACAGAAAGGAGGTGCAAGCTAATTGCATAGAAATAAATGGAATTTCTGGGAATAATACATGCAGAATAATGTCTAGGAGGAGGAGGCGTGAGGTTTAAGTGAAGGCAGGAACTGAGCAATTTATGTAACATTGGAGTGAATAACTGCTAAAATGAAAGAAAACATATGTAATGTGTAATGCCTAAATATGAGAAATGTTAATATGCTTTGTTTTATTTTCTATTAATGTATTTGCATCTTGAGACGATTTAACAAAAGTGTTTAAAAAAAGAGGGGGCACAAGAGGAAATGGCAGACAAAAAAAAAACAAACCAGGAAAAGGAGGAGTACTGACAGTCTAACAAAGAGGCTAAGGGAACAGTTGCAATGGCAAAGACCAAAGCATCAGAGACATTCTACCACCTTCTGGAAAGTGTCTCAGTAGATGGCACAAACAAACTATATCAGGTGGCAAGGCAAAGACAAAAAGATAAAGAAGATAGTCATGAAACACCATTCACAGTGGATGCCAGCAACAGTCTGCTCACCAGTTCAGATGACAACGAAGGCAGATGGAACATGCCCTTCCAACAATATCTGAATAAAGAAAACCCCACAGATATTGGAAATGGCCCATGCTGAACCTACAATTAAGGATGAAAAGAACCGATCTCAGGCAAAGCAAATACAGCGCACCAAAGAAATTAAGTCAGAGAAAGCAGCAGGATCAGATGATGTCATAACAAACATGAACAAGATGTGTGCATTAGGGAAGAAATGACTCCTGACTGGCATAGAGAGAAAGGCACATCTCTCATCACTGAATACTAAACATTCTATTACCACTGTACAAGAACAAAGAGGGCTTTCAGAGATATGGGCAGTACAGAGTTATCAAGCTCTTGTCAAACTGTATGAAAATGCTGGAGAGGGTTACTGATAAATGAATGCACAGGGTAAGATGGCAGATGAATAGTTCAGATTCAGACTGGGATGCAGCATAACCAACCCGATGTTTGCAGTGACACAGATATTGTACAGGAAGTCAATGTTTGCAGTGAGACACATACTGTAGAGGAAGCTGGAGATGAGGAAAGAGCCCAAATAGGCATTCATGGACTAGGAGAAAGCATATGATAAGGTCCCAAGAAAGCTCATTTGGGCAGGTCTGCGATGGTTTAAAGTCCCAGAAACATTGGTAAAATTACTGTAGGCTGTGTACAAGGACCTAATGACACAAGTCTATAAATACATGCTGTCCAGGATTTATATTATATATACTTATAAACATTTACATATTATTACCAAGATAGTGTTAGTCAATGGATTTAGTGCTTTTGATAAAATGTATTTTTTTCTTCTTTTTTAGGTTGATCTTACTTTTTATGTGAATGATATCTTATCAAATTAAATCAGTATGTGTTCCCATGATAACTGTGATTAACTCTGGGAGGTGGACCAAAGGTTTAGTATAAATTGCAAATTAATTATTTACCAAGAACTCTGATGAAGTCCCATTATTACAAGGGAAGAAAGCGCCAAGTTCTAGCTTGTTTTTATCCCTGTGTGGACTGAACAATAAAGGTACTTGCTTTTTACTTGGTGGTTTGTGGTTCAATTTTGATACTTTATTGGGATATACCTTTGTCATGGGAGTGACTTCGACCTTGGTGGTTTACATTTAGTTTTCTGGTTCGGCTGGTTGTTTTTTATTCTTGTTTTACAAGTACACACAGTGTTCGTATTCAAACAAGGGGTTCCCAGTAGAAGAGGGTATGCATCACGGTTCAGTTAAGCCTACTGCTGTTTATACTGGTTGATGGACTATATTAGCAAACAGGTCAAAGGACACAAAGTAAGAAAGCTGTCGTACGCAGAGGATGTTGAACTACAAAAGCAGATTCTGAAGAGGAACTTCAGCAAAAATAGAAAACTGGAATGTAACACTAAAGACACATGGGGTGAAATGGAGTACTGACATAACAGCTGTCGTGGCAGCAAACATGGAACTCACTAAAAGCTGAAGAGTGAAATAGAAGGGAAAACACTGGAACAGGTTAACAGCTTCAAGTAAGTGGAGTGGGTGGTTGAGGATGACGTTTGAATGACTACAGTCACAGGGGCTGCAAGCAACTGGCACAATGTGTAAAGAATAGTGTGTGAGAGAATATCAAAGAAGTTGAATTGTAAGATGTATAACACAGTGGTGTGATGAATGTGTCTGTATGCACAGAAACCTGGGAAGAGAATACAGAGCAGTTAGGAAGCTTAAGGTGATAGAGATGAAGACAGCTTGTAGGATGTAAACTGTGTGACAAAGAAAGAGGACATTAGAGCAGAAGCCAAAGTAGTCACAGTTGCAGAGGTGTTCAAATTATGGTAGTTCAGTCACACTTACCCAAAAGCAGAAGACAATTTAGTGATGACGATTTGGCAGACACAGGAAGAAGGAAAGAGGAAATGAGGATGTCCAGCCAAGAGATGGATGGACTACGTGCCAGAAGACTTGTGACATTTAATCATGACAGCAGAAGGTAGGAGAGTGACAATGACATCAGAAAGGTGGTGAAAGTTGAAGGGACACCCCAATCCCATGTAGAAAATGGGTAAAAGGGATATCATTTTGATGATGAGCATCTGGCTTTCATTGTCCTTCTGCTACCCTTGTGTCAGCCCTACTTCATTCCCCTTCCTGCTGCAGTTCCCTGATCAGCTTCATCTTAATGTACTAAGTTGGTGGTTAGAGTGCTGCTTACCTCTGTAGACTTGGAAGGGGTAAGATATGTCTGTAATTCATTACATTTAGCATTGACTAAACAGATTCTCAAACACAGACAGCATTTTACCACTGAAGTCTATGGAACTTGAAATGGGGCACTGTACAGTTTTTATCTTCCAGGAAATCAAACTAGGCAGGATTACTGAGCAGGGGCAGGATTAAAAGAGCAACACATTAGCATGTCTGTACAAACCAGTGTGAAAAGGTAAGCCATTAAATTGACAAGTTGACTGAAAGTCAACAATGCATTCCATAGAAGAATACACAATTCAAGTTCAACAAATCATCAAGCACTGGTATATTTAACTTAAAGAATCACCCAAAGTGAACAGGTCTTGTTTCTGTTTCCTAGTTTGATGTCTGACCAGTAACAATCTCACAATTGGATATTCAGGCAAGCAACTTCTTTCATTGGTACTCTTTGGGCAAAACCCAGTAGCAACAGTGAATACTGACTCTTGGTGTTAGGCCATCAGATTACTCAGATCACCTCTCATTTAAAACTATTTCAGTGACAAGATCTCTTCTTCTTTTGAGGGACTATTAAAGCCACCAAATGCATTTGAGATAGTGTTTGGCAATACTATATCACTTTTATTTATTTACTTATTTTTACATGGTTCAAAACTGATCTGAGGCAATGAGCACAGTTATACCATGCTTTTATATAAGGTACAGCGGTGACCAAATTTCTTTCGCTCTTAAAACATTCCAAAACTCGCTGTGTGGTTATTGAATGTTTACTTTCATTTACTATTTGAATTTTTTAATGCATATTTAAACCTTTCTCATTAATATGAACCCAATTAATTGCACTTTTGATGCATACTGATGCTTATAATGCTGTCTAAAGTTTAGACGTCCTGTCCTAATGTTATGGGACACCTATGTTGAAACTTTTGAGAAAATGTTATTAAAATTAGTTTACATGACATTTGAACATTTGTTCTCTGTTAGCATTTAATCTATCCACACTCCTGTGAGAAAAACTGTCACATTCAATGTTTAACTGAATCTGCATATTTTACAATGAAAGGCCTGACATAAGCACTATGTAGTGAGGTGATTTTTCCAGCTGATATTGTATTTATATTATATCCCTGACAGTGTCATCATTTGAACCCTCTTGTTTTTCTATTTTGTATGGCCCATAACGAAACAAAACAACATGTTTTGTTCCATGAGTTTTGCCCACCAAAGCTTCATTAGCTAAAACAAAGCTCTCATATACTACTGTGTTCTGCACTATCTGACTCAATCTGTCTTTTTCCTAGTGTTTCTTATCCTAAGAATAATATTCCTGAAACTAAAACTCTGTAATGAACTGACAAGTGCTAATTCTGTTATGGAATAACCTGAACTTCTGCATTAGTATAGGAACATAGGAACGTACTAGGCAAGAGATCAGAGAAATCACAAGATGCCCAGCCTTATACACATTTTACTGGACAAACTTAAAAGTTTTCATCATCCTTTTCAAGCACTTAATAATATTAGCTCACCTCCCAAATACAGCAAGGCTGTAAATGATAAACCTGATGTAAATCTGTAACTATCAAGTTATCAAGGCTACACTTAAAGATAGCCAAAGTACTACTTTGTGTAAATTCTATAGGCTAGGAATATGTTGAATTAGGAATGTATCCCTCCAACGACTCCTGTACATTTGATGGTACAAATGTAGGTCCTTACTGTGGTTTTGTGAAGAAATAGGAGGTAAAAATAGGACAGAGTCTGTCATGGTTTGAAAAGCGAGACAAAGTCACCTCACAGCAACCGGTAGGCTATGGAGTATAAGGAGATTCATGCTAATCTTCTGGGGTAGTTGAAAGATTTAAGACCCTTATTTTCTTGGTAAGAAATCTTTACAGCCTTTCCAGTTTAGTGATATGCTTGGATTTGTACATACCAAACGGGAGACTGCATTTAATGTTGGGTCTAATAATGGAAGACTAAAGTGGTAGGATGACTTCTTTGGATCTTGAAGATGTTCCCTTGGAAATTAGCTAGGCCAGATGGAAGGATTTCCTGACTGTGGTTTTAACATGGTGATCGAATGACAGAAAGTTATCCACATATGTACCGAGGTGTCTTATGATCCTATCTGTCTCTCAAGAGGGGGGTACCATTTATAATGTACGCCAAATGCTATTTTGCTGCACTTTATTTTCATTTCATTTTAAACTGTTTTTGATACTCCATGTATGTGCATATTTCAGCTCTTGCTGAAGCGGTTTTATATCAGTGGATCATCAGCAAACTTGGTCAAACACAATTCTGGGACATTGGCTTGGATGCCTGCTAAATAAATGCTAAATGGAAGAGGGAACAAGACTGATCTCTGTGGGACCCCACTAGTTACAATTTTAAATTCACAGATGGAACTAGCTACTTTCACAACTTGGGATCTGCTGAACAGTCAATTTGCAATCCAGCAGACTATGTACAGGCTTACAAGAAGCTTGTCAAATTTTTCAATAATACCAGCATAGGGCTAGCGTCAAAAGCTTTGGCCAGGTTGAGATAAACTGTGTGCACAGAATAACCACTGTCCACAGCCCATACAAGCCTTTCAAAGAAGCTTACTAGATTCAACAGACAATTCAGAAAACCACACTGATTTGGATCGAGATCAGTTACGTTGCCTGTGACTGCATAATTGAGCACTGTAATGATACACTCCATGACTTTGAATATAATGCAGGTGAGGTTGATGGGTTTATAATTACTTGGGTTTATTTAGCAGCCACCCTTGTGTACAGGAGTCACATTGGCTGCTCTCCAGACACCAAGAACAAACCCTGCTGATAGGCTGAACAGATTAAGTAGAGGCTCAGATAGTGCATACATGACACTGATGAGAACGCAGCCTGGTGTGTGGTCTATTCCAATGGTAGTATTACTTCTAGCCTGACATGGATCCTAAGATTTTTTTCAAGGTGATTTCAGGGGGAACTAAATTCTCAGGTAAAATGGGGGCAACAATGTGGGTAGAAGGGGTCAAGTTAGCATTAGATTTGTCTGCTAACATAACAACTATATCCTTGGGGGTCAGAATAAGGGATATTATTAGAATGTACTCAGTGCATTGCTGGACATTATTTTTCAATTTTCTTACATAACTTAGGAAAGATTTGCAATTTCCTTTGGAATTTGTAGCAAACTTAAGTTCATACTCTGCTTTACATTTTCTAATAGTGCTTTTAAGTTAAATATAATGCTCAACTGCTGCATCCAGGGAATACTTCTTATTCTAAACATTCTGATAGCTTTGGTTATGCTCTACAGAAAAGAGTCAAACTTTTCATTTGCCTGTGATCACGATAGTACTGTCATCCTGCAATAAATACTTAGACTCTCACAGTCTAAACCTCTTAAGTGTTAAATGTTAGGCTACTGTCAGATTTAATAACCTTTGGCAGTCCACAATTTCAAAGTGGATGTGGCAAAAATTATAACTGCTAGTGAAAATCTCCTATATTCATCTGTATTTACTAATAGAAAACATTTGCTATTGACTGGACCATAGAAAGCAACACTAGGATTAGCACAAGGTAGCTCAGACTTTTGTACTTCCACTGTTTCATGGTATGGTGCGTTTCCCTGACATAATGTACATCCCTTTTTAATATCACTGGTATTACATTTTACAAAAATAGAAATAATTAACCAGTACCAAATTAAAAACTACTACGAAATAGCAGACATATCACTTGCGTAGAAAAGAAATGTAATACAAATACTAAAATTTCTTCCAGTCTAAAATACGTGTAAGCTGGAAACCATTCAGAAATAAATGGGCAGTTTATAACAAATGACTGACAACATCCCAAAATAGCCTCACTGCAGAAACGATATTTTATTACAGAGGAAGAGATCAAATCTCAGGATTATTCATTTCTGAAATGTCATCCAAAATAAGCCATCACTAAACCTTCTCAGAAGGAATATTTTCACACTACTTTATTCTTTAAGTAACTCCATAAAAGATAAACTGGGACAACCAAATTTATAAGGCACCCTGACAGGTCAAATGAAGAATCAGACAGCTTGACGCTGTGGCTTTTGATATTCCTGAACCGAATGGGACATTTTTCTGTTGCAGTCTTAAAATGCTCTTTACATGGGCTTAAGCCTATACTTTTGCACAAATTCTTTTACTTTTTGTCTTACTTATTCTCATGTAATTCTACCTGCTTATTCTGCTGACACAATTTGCCTATTTTACTATCTGTTATTTGGACAGTGCTTAGCTAATGAGCTCTTTAATGAACACGATGCTGAAGTTCACTGGAACATTGGAAGAAATATTGCCTTTCATATTCTCAATGGCCTCAACAACCTTAGGAACCAAGTATTGTCTCTTATTACGGACTTTGTCACAAGTACCCACACACAAGCCTTCTGTGCACATTCTCTGAAATGTCTTTAGTATTATTAACACTCTCTTTTCTGAACATTATTATCCATAAATTTCTCATACTTTCTTGAAGCTTCTATATGAAGATCATTCCTGTCTACTCTGCACCACATATTAATAAAGTCTGCTTTGCTCCCGTGTCAAACTTGATGCCTTTCAGATGTAATTCTAGGTATTACATACACTGCTACTATGCTCATACAATTGCGAGTGCCCTTAAACTACTACTTTTCCTGTTTTTTTTTTTTTAACATAGGAAGCCTAGATAAGATGTCTGCCATATTGAATCAGGTCCCTTTTTGGATGCTACTATATATGCTTGTAGGGTTGGAATTTTAATAAATCCCAAAAAGAAATTTAAACCTTGCATTACTAAAATGTTTTATAAAGGCTTGTTAACCAGTGATCAAAATGAACCCCTTTCGCATTACATGCCTACTAAAATGTATACAAGCCTGAGCAACAATAAATGACTAACAGACTGGATCTTTTTTCAAAATCTAAAAAGACTTTACTGACAGAATGCATAACTTCTAGTTTTTCTTGAATCTGATATAGTATGGCTCCTAGCTCAAATGCAGCTTTCATCTTCAAGTACGGTTGTATTTTTTGGCTCAAATAAAAATATCAGTTTCTCAACTAGGAAATTAATTTAGTGATTCTAATGCTTCCAGTTGTTATGTTGTCCTTTGGAGTGGTGTAAAATCTAAAGGGCAAGGAGGTGAAGTGGAAATGCTCTGATCCCACTAAAAACGAGAACTTTCTCAATGCTTTTGCATATCAAAATGAGCACACATGCGATGATGCGCCCTTCATGTCTACAATGACCACAACTGCCACAGGAAGCCAAAGAAGGTGAAAAGAATAAGGAGTGAGCATATTGAATTTCATGACCACCAGTTTTTCAACTTTGAGAGGCAACAACAAAAAGTGGACAGTCATTCGGGCAATGGGAACTCCAAAGTCTAAAAATATGCCCATTTTTTTCAACCTTTAACATCCGTTTTCATGTTTCTTCATGCACTCTCATGCATTTAACTGAAAGAGTGTTGGATATTACTGAAGTTTTTATTATTTTTGATGCCCAGTATTGCACAAGATATAATTATCTGAAATATTCTACCAGTTATAAATTAATTCACTGGCATTTTTTCCTGTGCCATCAATTCTCCAGGAATTTTTTTTTGCATCTCCATGTGGCTGCTCCAGTGCCCAATTTAGTTATTTATTGACATTAGATTACCAGGAACGTCTGACTGGGTTGAAACCCCATTTTCAGTGGAGGCCCGGGGAGAAAAGCTCCAAATTATTACAAAACAATTTTAAGAACAATAATTTTACATTCTTCAAAATTAAAACAAAAATGTCTACAATTTAATTATAACAAATTATCTCTAGCTTTACTGACAGTATCTATATAGGTTGGGAGGGCAGTGCTAGAATTAATGGAGTTTTTCCTGCAGGAGATAGTCTAGCAATTGTTTTTAAATACATTTTTCAAGTATTTTGTGGAGGGGAGATAAGAATGGTACAGGCCTAAAGTTATTAACATCGGCTGAATTTCTTCCTTTGTGCAGAGGAATAATGTGCAACATTTTCCAGAGAGAGGGAACGTGGGATTCCTGGAGTGACCTATTTAAAAGCATTGAGACAGGATAGGCAATGCTACTGGCTGCTATTTTTAGGTACTCACTTAAGGTTATCAGCTGAAGAAGAGCACTGTTTAAGTTTAAGAGTAGTTTTACACAAAGTCAAACTAAACTTTGTCGATCAGATATATACAGCAATGCAAGCTGAACGAAATTACATTGCTTTGGTTCCCGTGCAAGACATAATAATGAACACACAGTTTGAATGACAGTAAGACTAATGCACATACAGTAATAATTAAAATATTAACACAAATTACCACAATTGGACAGGAAGACATTAGACAGTATTACACTAGTAGGTATTGCAGGACTATGACTTTGCATTGTGATTGCTTAGAATACTGCACTTCATCAGTTGTAGTATGATATATTCTGATGTTCAAATTGCACATGTATGGAGTGGTGACTCACTCCTGACTATTGCACATTCAGGAAGTAATAGCATAGGAGATCAGGCTAACTGTATCAGTTATTGAAGCAATTTGCCAGAGTTATTACTATAGCTCATACTTCATAGCAAGTGGCATATTGATCTATTTATTCACTGTCATGCCTGGCATTCAAGTTCATCAGCCTTAGGGATAGAGGGAAGAAGCTCCTATTCAGTCTAGATGTTTTGCACATTAGGCTGCGATACTACCTGCCCGAGGAAAGGCAGAAGTAAATGCCATGGGCAGGGTGAGTGGGATTGTTGATTATCTTCCTAGCCCTTCCCACACACCAAGTCTCATGCAGATCATCCATGGATGGGAGCGAGGAACAAATGACTTTTTCTGATGTCCTCACTACCCTCAGTAGAGCTTTGAGGTCAGATGCTTTGCAGTTACCACACCAAACTATGATGTTATCTGAGAGGATGCTCTCGATGGTTCCCCTGTAGAAGGCTTTGAGGATACACTGCGACAGGTTTGTCTTCCTCAGATTCTGCAGTAAGTGCAGACGTTGTTGTGTCTTCTTCACTCTGTGGCTAATATGAGTCAACCAGGATAGGTCACCTGAGATGTGCAACCCCAGGAAGTTGGTGTTTTTGACTCTTTCCAATGCCACCCTTTTAATTTCCAGATGTTGATGCATCTCCTGAGTCCTCCTGAACTTCATTAATTCTTTGGTCTTGCTTACATTTAAGGCCAGATTGTTGCTGTTGCACCAGCCTGTCAGGTGCTCCACTATCCGTATAGGCTGTTTCCTCACCATTTCTGACAAGACCTACGACAGCGGTATCATCCGCGAACTTGATAATTTTGTTGGATTCATGCTTGGCCATGCCGTTGTGCGTCAACAAAGTGAACAGCAGAGGACTCAGGATGCAGCACTGAGGGACACCCATGCTCAACGTAATACTGATTGAACTGTTATTTCCCACACATACTTTTTGGGGTCTGTTGGTGAGAAAGTCCATATCCAGTTACATGGGGGAATGTTAATGCCCAGCTAGATCAGCTTCAATATCTGATTCTGGGGCATGACAGTGTTAAAGGTGGAACTAAAATCGATGAACAGCATTCTGACATAGCAATTCTTGTTCTCTAGATGTGCCTGTGATGCCCTCGCACTGACCCAGTAATCAAGGCGCCTCAATCCTCACCACTAACACCAGTGAGGGGCGTGCACATTGGAAGGATAACAAGTACACACACAGTAAAGCACAATTTCCCTTAAGAGCACACAGAGATTACAGTCAGTCTGGGACTGGTTTCTCCCTTTTTCTACAGATCCCCAAAAAGACTTTCCACTGGCACAGCTATAGGGTTCAGATCTAAGCTGAGTAGTTAAGCCAAAACCTCCGGTACCTTCTCTGTCCAAGCAGTGATTCATGTCCATGCCCAAGTAGCTGACACACACACACTGAGATTTGGTTTATATATAAACAAGAGACACTCCTGGGGAAGGCTGGCACAGGTTTGCCTGCTATGTCCCCTCCTGTCAGGCTGTGAGGTAGCAATCACTGCCACCAACTACTCTTATCAGCTACTAATAAGGCCCTTCCCAAAGGGTGACCACTTTCACTGTGTAATATTACTGTTATCCAAACAGTAAGTGTGCTGAACAGCATCACCAAATAAATGCAATGTACTCTAAGACCTTAAATTATCCCTACACATAACAGCCACAGTTGAAAGGTTTAAAAATATTTAATAGTAAATGTTGTTGTTGTGTCTTTCGGCTTTTCCTGGTTAGGGGTCACCACAGCGGAACTCTGGTCCGCTAATGATTGGTAGTTGATTTTTACGTGCCGAGTTACCAGCCCTGACGCAAACCTTCAACGAAGGTACGCCCATTCATGCATGTCTCCACGCAGAAGACGCTCTAGCTGAGAATCGAACCAGACAGCGTCTTACTGTGAGGCGACAACACTACCACCACCACCACGGGTTAAAAATATTTAATAGTAAATAATAAAAGCAAAAGACAAACCTCATCAATTCAACATAGTGTTAATCAAGAGTTCAGAGATCACAGGAAACTTTAAAACAATGTTGTAGGATAGTCTGACAAATACAGAAAACAGCTAGGCGAATCTGGCTATATTTCTATCTAACTCTAAGAAAAATACTAAAGTCTAAGATCCTACTTACATACAGAGCAAAGCAAGTGCTGGTGAGCTGATGTTCTTCAGACAAAATCCAAAATGCTCTCCTTTATTTCTGTCCTTAAATCGATAACACAGTACTGCTGAGTCATTTCAGATTACATCATTCTTAACAGTCCTGATTTAGTTTCCTAGGCTCACAGAACTTAAAATTTACATTTATTTTTGCAATCTGCACCTGCAGGAAGCCACAGCAATAAAAGACATTTTACATGTAAAATCTAGTAATTAACTCTTGTCCCAACACAACAGAGATAATTCCTTAGTCCAGACATCCTGTCTCCGAGCTTGAGATCAAACAGTCCTAAAATGCTTGACTTATCAGCTTTCTTTCAGCAGGGTGCACTGTGGTTACATTTTTGAAGCTCAGAACATGTAACAATTTTCTTACATTTGTTACACAAGTCTGTGGATCTTATTAATATTTACAATGACATAGAATTATGTACAAAATTTGATCTAGTTAGGCTGGCAGCCTTCACAGTGCTAAGGATTCATGAAGTGCTACAGCTATTGTATCAGCTGTACAGCGGTTAGACCTATAAAAAAACTGTAATGTATCCAGTGTGTTGCAGGCAGGTTTGAAGATATAGTTCTTGATCAACCACTCAAAACACTTCATTACTGTGAATGTAAGAGCAACTGGCCGGTAATCATTTAGGCTTGTTGGTTGGGACTTTTTTGGGTTAGGGAATGATTGTCGAATTTCTGAAGCAACTCGGTACAATGGCTAGTTGCAGGGATGTGTTAAATATATCTGTGAGTACAGTGGACAGCTGGGTAGCACAATCTCTTAGAATCCCTCCCATAATATTATCAGGACCAGCTGCTTTTCTTGGGTTTACTCACCTCAGGGTCTTCAGAAAATCAGATGTTTTTACACATAGCTCACCCTGTTTGACAGGGAGCTTATTTGGCACAGTGTTGTTGTTCATATAAATCTGCTGAAGTAGGTGTTTAGTTTGTTCAGAAATTCTGTGTTGCCATCACATGTGGAGGATGCAGGCCTGTAGTCAGTTATGGCTTGAACGCCTTGCCAGAGACGTCTGGAGTCCCTTTTGGTCAGAAAAGTGTCCCTGAATTTTACACTCGTAGGTCCTCTTAGTCTCCCTACCTCTACTTAGATTTGCTCTGACCACTCTTAGGGCACCCTTATCTTTTGATTTAAATGCAGCATTCCGTGGCTTTAGGAGCTCATACACTTCACCAGACAGCCAGGGTTTCTGATTAGCATGCATGGTGATAAATTTGATGACTGTTATGTCATCAACACATTTTGAAATATAGCGAAAATGCAAAAAGAAGTCACCTATGCTGGATAAAGTACCCTGGAACAACGAAAGTTAACAAACCTCCAAGTAGCAAAATTGTAGAAAAGTTCCAAGGTAACACCAAAGGCACAACTCCAAGAATATTTATCGAAAAACCTTTATTGAGGCAGACCTGCATAAAAGTAAGCGCTTTCACGTCCAACTGACGCTTCTTCAGACTTCAATGCTTAATGAATGAATGAAGGTGCTTATATACAATTCCAAAGCTCAGTGATTTCAACAATTAATCAATTAGAACAGTGAGAGCTTAAAGTGCTAGTGCCTAAGAAATCTATATACATATAGTCTATATACATGTTTATGTGAGAAACGACCATTCACAAGACTCATGTAAAATATTGTTGAAACATTATATAAAACATAATGAAAACATTAAAAACTCCATAATAAATACATAGATAAGAGCTCATAACAATTAATGTATTAATGTTTAAAAGCCTTAGCTGCTAAGAAGGGTCTGAGTGTGATTCTATCTATGTTTTAACAATGCAATTACATGGGCAAACTCAGGGTTCTTATTCTGGAGGTCATTGTACTGACAGACATAGAATGCTCAATGCCACATTGGTATTAGCACTAGGGGGGATGTAAACAGCTGTTATGCTCTCTCCATTGAATTCCCTAGGCAATTAGAAGGGTCTTCATTTTAGTGACATGAACTTAATGTTCTCTGAGCAGTGAGAGGCAATTATTTCACAGTTTGTACACCAGTTGTTGTTGATATATACACACACACAAACACCCCCTGCATGAGATTTGCCACAAAGAGACTGATTTCTGTCAGCACAAAACAATGACATCCCCTCCACATATATTGTACTATCATTTGTACTGGAGTTCAGCCAAGGTTCAGTGGACACAAGCAAACAACTACTGCTCACCTTAGATTGTGTGGAAGGCTCCATCCTTAAATAGTCCATCTTGCTTTCAAGTGAGCATACATTTGCCAGCAGCATGGAAGGAAGTGCAGGCCTGTGTGGATTTCTTTTTAGTCTGGCCTTAATTTCTGCTCTAGAGTCTCTCTTTATTGATCTTTCACATCTTTTCCTTTCAATATGTATTGTGCAGTGGTGCAGCCGTCGAGTTGTTGCCTCACAGCAAGAGGTTCTCTGCTTCGATTCTCGGGCTGGGATGCCTTCTGTGTGGAGTCTGCATGTCCTCCCTGCGTTTGTGTGGGTTTCCTCCAGGTGCTCCGGTTTCCTTCCACGTTACAAAGACATACATCTGGAATGTTTCTCCCAGGGCCACCGCTGAAAATTGGCTTTGTTCCAAGTTGGACTTTCCTGGTTAATCAATGTTAAATAAATAAATAAATAAATGTTTCCAACGTCCAAATGTCAACTGGTTAGACATGTTTCTGCAGTTTTTACCATGTTCCAGTGATTCCAAGCAGCAGGAATTCTTGGAGTGTGTTTGAGTTTACAGGCCTCTCTGCTAGCTGTTCATCAAACATGCAGCACAGTGAGATATGAGATTGGATTTCCAGAAAATTTTCAGCATTGTAGTTAATCATACCTTCATTTCAAATCTGTTTTTTTTTCTGTTGTTTCTGACAAAAAACAAGACAAATATAAAAGCAAAGAAAGTGGAACCACCAAAAGTATCCAAAAATATAAATGTATAAATAGAGAAAAGACACTTCGACTGGAGATAAAAACACTTTAATACAAATAAAAATAACAAAAAGGTAAGCGCTTTCGAGGTAACCCTCTTCTTCAGACCTAAATACAAACTGATAAAAATCCTGGATTTAAATGCAAGCACTGACCAATAAAAACAAGGCTTAAGAATGCATCATAAAAAGTTAATTAATGTGGTAAACCTCTTCTCTTCAAAAGAGATTTTAAAGACACAGCACTATTGAGGCCAGGTGGAAAATATGCCTTGAAATCCACAATTCATCTTAATTCAACATATTCTGTCTCATTTTTAATGTCCCCTTCACGCAAACTGACATTCACTTTCTGCAAAACTCAAAATTTTAAATTATGCTGTGTATCATAATCAATTACATGCTTAGCTAGTGCATTCGTGCATTTGCTGTTACGTATGTCATTGAGATGTCCCAAAATTCTTTCTTTTAACATGTGATTAGTCTTGCCTATGTAAAATGCACTACATAAATTACACTTTGCTAAATAAACAATGATCTGAAGTAGGGAGTTCATTTGTCAGCAACCTGTTGGTCTTGGATCCGATATCGGATCTGAGCCGGCAACTTGTTTCAAGCTAATGGATCCGAGCTCCTAGCTCCTCCCCTCACCCATAATCCCCTGCTAACCCTCCATGACCTCAGATCTAGTTTGCCGCGCTTGTGGATAGCTGGATTCCTGTGAGCTCGTCTAGTAATTGGCAGTTAAGTTTAAATTTTCTGTCAACTTTCTTCTTTTTTCACTAAAATATAAAGTGTGTAAGTAGTTTTTTCCATCCCTTCGCTGGTCGTTAGAGAGTGTGTGTTGTGTTTTGGGGCCTGTGTGTGTGTGTAACATTACTTTTTTCTTTAAGTACAGCTGAGGCCCCAAAAGCCATTTTTTCTAAATGTACCGAGTGTGGCCATAAGCTCACCCCGGCTGATGGCCACACTCGGTGCGTTCGGTGCCTTGAGGTTGAACACCTCACCTCAGGCTGTACCATTTGTGCAGCGCTCAACCCCAGGGCACTGAAAGAGCGGAGGTCGAAGCTGGTCTTGGCAGGACTTTTACCCCCGGACTCAGCTCCGGCCTCCGCTGCTCCCGTGGCTCCACCACAGGCTGTGGTTGCTGCCATTCCTGCCCCCCTTCCTCCGGCCGGGACTCAAACTCCTGCTCAAGCGCCGGAGGACAGGGAGGCCAGGAGGGAGAAACGGAGGGAGAAGCACCACAAGCGGCGGGCCGAGACCTCTGTTTCGGCCCCGCCAGCTAAGCGGGCTTCTCCCTCCACTGCTTCTAGGTCTCCTCCTCCTCGGCTCCGATTCCCTTGTTTCTCACCAGGGCCCGAGGAGGAGGAGGCCCGATGTCCATCGAGGTCATCGAGGCGGCATTCCAGGCCTGCCTCGGTGACCTCTTCGAGATCGACTTTCAGCACGTCCGATGCAGACTTGGACCGGATGATGCGAAGGTTCATCCAGGCCCAGCTGCAGATGGGAGTGCTCTTGCCTCCCCCCCCCTTCGTGGGGGGGAGCTCGACACCTTTTTTCCATCCTATTGCTCCTTCTCCGACCTGCTATCCAGGTTCGGAGCGTTCGGAGCCGAGCAGCGTTGGAGCCGGGGGTGGGTCGGCGCCGACAGTACTTGGTACTTCGGATCCGACCCTGCCCTCGAGCCTGTCGGATCCGACCTCTCGGAGCCGTGGCCCAAGCTTCGGATCCGAGGGATTCAGTGTGCCTTCGGCTCCGTCCAGGTCGGAGCGCACTGGTCCTTCGGATCCGATGGTCTCGGCGCTGGTTCCGATCCCTTCATCGGATCCGAGTGGGAGCAGACTCTCGGAGCCCAGAGAGAGTGGTTCCCCCTCAGCTTTCGATGTTGTGGAGAGGGCTCTGTTGAGAGCATCCGGACCCCCGGTCCTTGTCTCGGCTCCTCCCTGCACTCCCTCTCTGCTGGACCAGGCTTCCATCACCCGGCCAAAGGGACAGCCTGCTTCAATGTCCCAGATGGTTCCATTGGAACAGGATGTTGCTGGCAAGGCCTCCTCGGACAGCCCCCCCAAGGAAGTGCCCTGTAAGCATAAGTGCAAGAGGAGGCATGTGGACTCCCTTGAGTCCTTAACTGAGGACACGGACATGGAGGAAGGGGAAGGCTCCCCAAGATCACCCCCTGAGGATGTCTCCTTTGGAGACATCATGGAGATGCTGAGGATCAGAGGTGGGTGGTCTGCCCCCAAGTCTTCCTCCGACGAGTCCGTGTTTCTGGAGGCATTCGAAGCAGGCCCGTCTACCTCTTGGGTGTCCCCTCCGGCCGACCCCTTGGTGGACCTCATTACCACCAGGGCGTGGAAGGATCCGGACACTGTGGAGCCAATACCAAAATGCCCGGACAGAATACTTAGCCCCCCCTCAGACCGATTGCACTGGAGCAAGGCCCCCCCCCCGTAGATGCCATGTTGATGGCGGCAGCCACGAAGAGGGAACGAGTTCAGGAGAGCCCCTCAGTCCATCCACCGAGCAAGGAGTCCCGCTCGATGGACCGCTTAGGGAAGCGAGTTTTTAGTTCAGCGACCTTCTCGGTAAGGTCTCTGAACTATATGGCACATGTCATCAGGATGCAGCGGGATCTTATCAAAGAATACGCTGCCTCCCCTCCTGAGTCCATGTCGGCGGAGGACAAGCAAATTGTACTTCACCTGAATGGCCACTCTGAGATCAATTTCAAATACCTCTATGCGGCTATTGTCCCATGCCACCGAGGGAGCCGCTAGGGCTAGCGGAGCAGGCCTAGTCATGAGACGTCAGGCCTGGCTCCGTCATTGTGACTTTGCGGAGCCTTTTAAAGCGTCTTTTGCGAACGCCCCTTTCGATGGTTCTGCCCTGTTTGGCAAAACGGTTCGCGAGACACTTGTCCAGAGCGAGAAAGACGGGAAGACGTTGTCTGCTGTCGGAGTCCGCTTCTCTGCTCCCCAGCGGTCCTTTTCGAAGAACCAAAAGGGTCAGAAGAAGATGTGGTTCTGGAAATCGCAACATTCCCAACCTGCTCCGGACAACCAGTCCTTCCGTGGCAGAGGAGGACAGGGAGGATGCCGCCCCAGGGGCAGAGGGGCTCTGAGAAACTTTGGGTCCAGAGAACCTTTCTCTGAACGGCCCACGCAGCAGCCCTGAAGGGTTGCCTGGCTGCTCCACTCTGGAGGCAGTCGGGGGGCGCTTCTCGGAGCACCTAGCGGCATGGGAGTCCATCACGACAGACCGCTGGGTGCTTCGCATTATATCCAGAGGGTACAAAATACCATTACTCCATGTCCCCAAATTCAAGAACTTCCCCGATGTATCACCCGATCAGAGGGAGGCCGCAGCCGCAGAAATTCAGCAGCTGCTAAGAAAAAGAGCCATCCAGCCCATCCCCCAAGACCAGCTTGGATTAGGGTTCTACTCCAGGTTCTTTTTGGTGCCAAAAAAGACGGGGGACTTGAGAACGATTCTAGACATTTCCCGCTTGAACCTGTCGGTAACCAAGGAAAAATTCCGAATGGTCACTCTTCAATCTATTCTCCCCCTTCTAAGGGAGAACAATTGGATGTGCTCTATAGACCTCAAGGATGCGTACTACCAAATTCTAATGGACAGACGATCCAGGAGGTTCCTCCGCTTCCGTCTGGGAGCCAGTCACTACCAGTTCAGGGTCCTTCCCTTTGGCCTCACCACAGCCCCCAGGGTGTTCACCAAGGTATTAGCAGTGATTGCGGCCCACCTGAGACTCCAGGGAATACAGGTCTTTCCGTACCTGGACGACTGGCTCCTGACCGCCCCAACAAGGCATCTACTTTGCTCAGCCAGAGATTTCTTTCTCCGCCTAGCCCCACAGTTAGGCATCACCATCAATGCCGACAAATCCCTTCTGGCCCCGACACAAGTCATAGAATTCATAGGAGCCAGAATAGACACCAGAGAGCTACGAGCCTTTCTAACGTCCGAGAGAATTCGGAATTTGCAACTCCATGTGCGAGCTATACTCCAATCAGAGACCCCACCAGCGGAATTGGTCCTGAGGGCACTAGGCTCCATGGCGGCAGCGATTACGCTCCTTCCATGCGCCCGTCTGAACATGCGGGTACTGCAATGGACCCTTCTAGTGCAATGGTCCTTTCTGTCCCTTCCTCTTCACCACCCCATTGCTATCAGCAAGGCTTGCAGGAGGGCTCTATTATGGTGGCTCCATGCTTCGGACCTCCATACGGGCCATCCCTTCTGCACCTCTCCCCCTCTCGCCACGGTGACCACGGACACCTCCCACCTTGGGTGGGGGGGGCATTATTCAGGCAGGACGGTCCAAGGCACGTGGAACGACACAGAGACCTCCCTGCATATCAACATTCTGGAGATGAGAGCAGTGCTGTACGCGTTGCAAGCACTTCAGAATCTCCTCCCAATAGGAACGATTGCAATTCAGTCGGACAACATGTCGGTTGTCTGGTACATCAACAAACAGGGGGGAACCAGATCTTACCCTCTATGCCGCGAAGCCATGAGAGTGTGGGAATGGGTGATCTCCACCAACCGCTTTCTGATTGCAACGCACATTCCGGGACGGACCAACATCCTAGTGGACAAACTCAGTCGCACCCCTTCTTACCCCTTACGAGTGGTCTCTCAATCCACTAGTAGCGAAGCAGATATTCGCAATATGGGGGCAACCCTGCTGCGATCTTTTTGTGTCTCCCTCAAACACCAAATGCGGCAATTTCTTCGCTCTGATTCCCCCTCCAGGGGAAACTCCAAGAGACGCTCTGGTGCATGCTTGGCCACCCGGTCTACTTTATGCCTATCCTCCTCTACCCCTGATGCTGCAACTCTTACAGAAAGCCTCGCGGTTGGGGAGCAGGATGATCCTCATTGCCCCATTCTGGCCTCGGCAAATTTGGTTCCCTTACCTGTGGTCTCACCTAGTGAATCCACCTTGGATTCTGGATCCCAGTCCGGATCTAATCTCTCATCCGCCGGACTTACCGACCCCAAATCTGGACAATCTGAAACTGACAGCTTGGTTGCTCCAGTTCCACTCCTAGTTAGGACTCCCGGTATCTCTTCACCAGTCAAAGCCATCCTTGTGGCAGCGCATAATCCCTCCACCAGGAAAGTGTACCGCAGTAAATGGAAACGTTTCTCCATCTGGGCGGAGCATCATGATCTAGATCCCTTCATGGCTCCTCTTCCGTCCACATTAGACTTCCTAACCGAACTTTTTGAGGAAGGCACTAGTTGTTCAACCGTCAAAGTGCAATTGGCAGCCATCTCACATTACCATGTGGGACATGATACAGGGTCTTTGATGTCGGCCAAGTTGTGTAAAACCTTTCTCAAGGGCACCTTCTTGCTTAGACCCCCTATAAAAGAAGCCATACCACCGTGGGATCTTTCACTAGTTCTTCAAGCCTTGACTGCTCCACCTTTTGAACCCGCTGCTTCAGTAGATCTCAAATTCTTGTCCTGGAAAACAGCATTCCTTGTAGCCATCACTTCTGCAAAAAGAGTTTCGGAGCTTCAAGCTCTTTCTGTGAAGCCTTCGTATTTGATCTTTCACCCGGACAGAGTGTACCTCACGATCAATCCCTCTTTTCTTCCCAAAATAGCATCAGAAACCAACATAAATCAATCCATAAATTTACCGGTTTTCTTCCCTAAATACTAGAATAAAGGAGAGTGCAAGCTGCACTCATTAGATGTTCATAAGCAGCTACGCTTTTATACTCATAGAACAGCTGATCATAGACAATCCGACCAGCTGTTCGTTTCCTTTGCCAAATTTAATTTGGGGAAAGCAATATCAAAAGTATCTCTATCACGCTGGATTTCTCAATGTATCCTATTGGCGTACCAAGCCTCTGGGAGACCTGCACCTGAAGGAGTTCGTGCACATTCCACTCGTTCCATCTCTACTTCTGCGGCCTTCAAGTCTAGAGTCCCATTGAATGATATTTGTTCGGCAGCCACTTGGGCTTTATCTCATACCTTTATTAACCACTACAAACTGGATGTGATTTCTAGAGGGAGAGCATCCTTTGGCTCTGCGGTGCTTCGCAATATCCTTCCATGATGGCCACCCAAGGTTCAGGTAGCTGGGGACTCTGTCCCACAGGTTGCTGACAAATGAACTCCCTACTTCAGATTAAGAAGTTATGTACTCACCATAACGTTCCATCTGAGTAGGTAGCTTCATTTGTCTGCAACCATCCCCCCCTCCTTCCCCCTGGCCTTCTTCGGATCTATCTTAGTTGGATACCTGTTTTTGGGAATATATTGAGGGGCAAACTCGATCTGAGGTCATGGAGGGTTAGCAGGGGATTATGGGTGAGGGGAGGAGCTAGGAGCTTGGATCCATTAGCTTGAAACAAGTTGCTGGCTCGGATCCGATATCGGATCCAAGACCCACAGGTTGCAGACAAATGAAGCTACCTACTCAGATGGAGCGTTATGGTGAGTACATAACTTCTTATTTCTTGTGGAACAATCAGCATAAAAAGAAAACTCTATAGGCTTACCATTTAGTGGATGTCTGACCATCCAAGCAGACCATATATAGGCACAAGCTTTACAAGTTCTACAGGGGTGGGTACCTCTACGCTGTGAGTTAAACCTCTCACATATATTATGGTGCTTGTAACATAACCTTTGTTTCAAGTTTCTATTATTCTTGAAGCTAAAGCTCGGATTAGTTCCCAGTACCTGGCTAATACTTGGATCAGTCAACAAAATAGGCCAATTCTTTTTAACAATATCACATATTACATTGACATTGTTAGAATAAGTCAAACACAACCTATTCACAGGTTGATTAACTTTCCTTCCTGCACTTTGTACTTCAACTCAACAGCTATCAGAAAAATAGGTCTTGGTTTTATAGATATCGGAGGAATTAACCTCCTCTATTGCACTATCTAGGTCAAACTTCTTGTATCCTCTATCTAGGAGATCTGATGTAAGGCCCTGGACAGCAGCAGTGTAGTCAGCCCTATCAGTGTGAAGTCTCCTACAGCGTAGCACTTGATTCTTGGCTACATTTTTCATAATATGCCTGGGATGCATGCTGGAGCGATGGAGAATGTTATTCTTCCTACAATCTTTCCTGTGCATTTTAGTAGATACATCTCCGAATATGCTCTTATAAGAACATTCAGAGAGTCCAGCTTTTCTTTTGAAAATTTAAGTGAGAAAGAGAGGTAAGATGTAGTATTCTCAAGGAAGTTAACAAAACTGTCTAAATCTTGCTCATTCCCATGCCAAGTAAAAAAGATGACAGCCACAAAACGCTTGTAAAACTTAATGTGTTGCTTGAGAAAAGGACATTTATGGTTATGGTAAAATACCATCTCCTTCTCCCATTGGGCCAGCACAATGTTGGCGTATGTGTTAGCACACGCTGTGCCCATAGCAACTCCTACCTTCTGAAGGAAGAATTCATTCTCAAATAGAAAAACATTGTTCTCTAATATCAAATCCAGTAATGCACCAATCATATTCACTTTGGTATTAGAAAACTCACTTTCTTTATTTAGAAAGCTTCTAACATTCTATACTCCTTCTTCATTAGGAATGACTGTAAATAATGAATTCACATCCAAAGTTACAAAAATTACTTCATTGATAGATGTATCCTGTCTAGACTTGACCCAAAGAAACAGATGCTCCAAAAATTGTTTACTGTCCTTTGGGACAGTAGGTATTTTGTTCAAAACACATCTTAACTGTTTTTCAACATAGACTGACATAGGTTCTGTAAGCCAGCCCCTTCCTGAAACAATGGGTCTAAGCAGGGGATTTAATGGATCTTTGTGCACTTTCAGAAAACCATAAATGACTGGTATGGTAGGATGCTCTACACTAAAGTAGGTGTACAAAGAATAATCAATCTGGTCAGTCATAAGTAGATCATACATATAAAAATTCAGTCTACTGATGATGCCATTTACCTGGAATTTTTGTAAGTTTATATATACATTGACATCATGTAACATTTTGTGCATTCTATCCAAGTAGTCCATTGTATCAAGGACAACTATCCCACTACCCTTGTCAGCTGGTCTAATAGTCAAGTGATCTGCCTTAGTCAAAGTACGCAGGGCTTGATCTTCTCTAGTAGTCAAGTTGTAAAAAGTGCCCTTCATTTTCTCACTAGTTACTCTCCTAAGGTCACTCTCACACATCTTAATAAACACGTCCATAGCCGGAGAATTATTAGGAACAAAACAACTCGGTTTTCTTAAATTATGAACATTATCAACTCCACAAGTATATATGGTTTTAAGCATTATATTCCTTGCAAAAACATTACGGTCTAAAACAGTATCCACCAAATTCATATTGTTGGCAGGAACAAAGGAGAGACCCTTATTCAACACAAAGTTCATCAACAGTGAGAGTGACTGAGGATAAATTAAAAACTAAATTATTTATCTGCGACCTCGTGTACTTGAGGTCTTGTTTTGAGCACCAGGGTTGGATTGTATTCTCCCTCGTCGCCTGCGACTCCTGGACCTGCTCATATGTTTGTCCTGCCTTATGGACAGTGCTTTGTCTAAAAAAACCCCAGAAGAACGTGTGCCTTCATTACTCACATTATTACTGTTCAAAGAGGAAAACACCTTAAGTTTAACCACAGGTTCTGTATTAGTTGAAAAGTTGGCATGTGTAATATTAGATGCCGAAACCATATTATTGTCCAAAGTAGATTTACTTAAACTAACTGTCTGCATAGTAAAATGGCCTGAATTCAAGCGTTTTGTGGATGACATCTTTTTTACTTGGCATGGGAATGAGCAAGATTTAGACAGTTTTGTTAACTTCCTTGAGAATACTACATCTTACCTCTCTTTCTCACTTAAATTTTCAAAAGAAAAGCTGGACTTTCTGGATGTTCTTGCTAGTAAGAGCATATCAGGAGATGTATCTACTAAAACGCACAGGAAAGATTGTAGGAAGAATAACATTCTCCATCGCTCCAGCATGCATTCCAGGCATATTATGAAAAATGTAGCCAAGAATCAAGTGCTACACTGTAGGAGACTTCACACTGATGGGGCTGACTACACTGCTGCGGTCCAGGGCCTTACATCAGATCTCCTAGATAGAGGATACAAGAAGTTTGACCTACATAGTGCAATAGAGGAAGTTAATTCCTCCGATATCTGTAAAACCCAAGCCCTATTTTTCTGATAGCTGTCGAGTTGAAGTACAAAGTGCAGGAAGGAAAGTTAATCAACCTGTGAATAGGTTGTGTTTGACTTATTCTAACAATGTCAATGTAGTATGTGATATTGTTAAAAAGAATTGGCCTACTTTGTTGACTGATCCAAGTATTAGCCAGGTACTGGGAACTAATCCGAGCTTTAGCTTCAAGAATAATAGAAACTTGAAACAAAGGTTATGTTACAAGCATCATAATATATGTGAGAGGTTTAACTCACAGCATAGAGGCACCCACCCCTGTAAAACTTGTAAAGCTTGTGCCTATATATGGTCTGCTTGGATAGTCAGTCATCCACTAAATGATAAGCCTATAGAGTTTTCTATTTATGCTGATTGTTCCACAAGAAACATTGTTTATTTAGCAAAGTGTAATTTATGTAGTGCATTTTACATAGGCAAGACTAATTGCATGTTAAAAGAAAGAATTTTGGAACATCTCAATGACATACATAACAGCAAATGCACGAATGCACTAGCTAAGCATGTAACTGATCATGATACACAGCATAATTTTAAATGTTTAGTTTTGCAGAAAGTGAATGTCTGTTTGCGTGAAGGGGACATTAAAAATGAGACAGAATATATTGAATTAAGATGAATTGCGGACTTCAAGGCATATTTTCCACCTGGCCTCAATAGCGCTGTGTCTTTAAAACCTCTTTTGAAGAGAAGAGGTTTTGCCACATTAATTAATTAATTTTTTATGATGCATTCCTAAGCCTTGTTTTTATTGGTCAGTGCTTGCATTTAAATCCAGGATTTTTATCAGTTTGTATTTAGATCTGAAGAAGAGGGTTACCTCGAAAGCGCTTACCTTTTTGTTATTTTTATTTGTAGTAAAGTGTTTTTATCTCCAGTTGAAGTGTCTTTTCTCTATTTATACAGAAAAACAAGACAAATCGTGCATTTTTCTGTAGGGATCCAAAGCAGCTGCTGCCACATAGGGCACCACCATATATATATATATATATATATATATATATATATATATATATATTTTTTTTACAGGAAGGTGAAAGTGGATGTGGTAATATGTGGCTGCTGGGCAGGGTTGGGATTAGATGTTTAGGAATCCTTAGTTAGAGATATTATACTATCTATAAAATAAACTGTATGGCAGTGTCAAGTGGAGAGTTATCAGGAGAGGGGTTTGGGTTGAATTTTTAGCCTGGATACAAGATTTCTTTAATGGATGTCCAAAATTGTTTAGAGTTTAGTATTATTCTGAAAGTTATTACAGTATAGTTTTTTTTGGGTCTATATTATCTCATCGAAAACGTTTTCATTGACCACGATACAGCGAAAACACTAATCACGGAACAGCCACTTTAGCAAATTTCTTCCCAGGGGAAAAAAAATCACTTGGCCAAACAAAAACAAAACAAACTTTCAAAGCCAACAAAGTGGGGGCCACACCTCCCCTAATTAAATATAACAACTCTGATATTGTACTACAGTGGAGAAAAGGGCAAATCCCTGATGATGGCCAAGCGATTTTTTTCCCTGGGGAAAAAATTAGCTGAAGTGGCTGTTAGGAGATTAGTATTTTCGCTGTATATTGGTCGACGAATAAGTGTTTGATGAACATGTTTTGTGATAACATAATATAAACCCATTTTTTCTCTTCATTTATTTGCTTTTTAGTATGACTGTGAAGCATTCTGAAGTTTTCATGATATTGAGGTGCTTTATATTTTTGTCATTCTTTCCATGCTTTTTCTCTATTTCGCATTAGCACTCTACTATTTTTGGATAGCCAAATTGCAATATTTGTTTTCATTCTCTTTCTTCTAGGAGGTGCAAGGATATTTAGAAACGTATTGAATTCAATTGCAGCATCATCTAAGGGGAGGATTTTTAGGAAATTCCAGTTAATAGATGATAGTATGGGTTAAACTTGGAAAGGGTATGTGTTGTTTTATAAACATGCTGCTTAAGTGGATGTGTGAGATGTCTAGTCGTATAGATTGGGAGATGGTCACTGAGAGAGTCTGACATTGTACCTGTGATGGAGTATTTGTTATCGTCTGATACTAGGATCCAGTCTAATAGAGAATTTGATGTCATGCTATAATGTGTGGAGCCATTAATTAGTTGCGTGAAACCATACAAGTTCATGACAGATGTAGGGGGAACTAAAGTTTATGTCCAATCAATTGACATTCACATCACAGTAAATTTTTTTCTTGTGGAAATGTTATGAATATCCAATGTAGGATACCTTCCAGTATAGCTGTACTGTTACCAGGAGGGATATAAAGAGGGGTGGGGTGTATATCTTATTGAAAAGTTGTACTAAATTACTTGATTTTATCTGACAAAGTCCAGTCAACTGGCTGGACAAAAAGCGTTTCATATGACATTTGCTTTTAAAGTGTATTAAATTCGAGTGGTGTTTTTATGTCTTGTCTGTTTATAGGCATTGAAAAATACTGCAATCTCACCACCTTTCCTCTTTATACAGTAATTACAGATGATATTACAGCCAGAAGATATAACTTTGGAGTTGTTTATACTGGGTTTAAGCCAAGTTTCAGTTACAGCGAGAAAGAAAAGTTGTGGAAAATCTTACCATGACCATAGATGTCCTTCTCTTCCATGTCCAGTATTCATCACATAAGGATTTACTCCTCTTGCTACCCGAACGTCCAGCCAGTACACAAAAGTTTTCCGTCACTGTATGGTGCGTGGGACATCTGACGTGACTAGTGGAATGTTGGCCATAAAAGTGGCATCTGCATGCACCAGCCCTCAGAACTGTAAGCCCCAGTCGGAACCAGTTCTAGCAAGAGAAATGCCAGTCCTGTGCCATTCAGAAAGGGAAATGTAGCATAACAGGAGGAGAAGGAGGGTGGAAAGGAATACTGCAACATGGAAGAGAAGGACATTTATGGTTATGGTAAGATTTTCACAACTTTTCTATGTCCTTCTACTCACATGTTGCAGTATTCATCACATATGGGTGAGTGCCAAAGCTCACTGTGAAGAAGGGGTTGGTGGTCTAGAGGTGGTCTCCAGGAATCCATGAAGGCTAGCCCTGGTAAATCCGACCGTGGCTCTGGAAATATTGTCTAACTTGTAATGTTTGGTGAAGGTGTGCACTGATGACCAAGTGGCTGCTTCAAGAATGTTAGAGGTATCCAGAAGGCTCCTGAGGAGGCCACTGCCCTGGTGGAGTGTGCTTTAAAAGTACCTTGTACAGATTTCCCATGGTATTTGTAGCAGAAGGTGACAGCTTTGGAAATCCAGGTTGAAATAGTTTGTTTGATTACTGCCTTCCCTAGGGCCCTGGAGTGGAAGGAGACAAACAGTTGATCAGCCTGTCTGATGGACTTGGTTTTGTGCAGATAAAATTTAAGTTGTCTGTGCACATCCAGGGAATGGAGTGCACTCTCACGGTCTCCCTATGGGTTAGGGAAGAAGGCTGGTAGGTAGACGGCCTGGGTTAGGGAAAGGCCATTCCCCACCTTGGGCATGAAGTAAGGGTTAGTTCTAACGTCCAGCCAGTACACAAAAGTTTCCCCACCTTGGGCATGAAGTAAGGGTTAGTTCTAACGTCCAGCCAGTACACAAAAGTTTTCCGTCCACTGTATATGGTGCGCTAGTGATCTAGTGGAACTAGTGGAATAAGTAACCCTATCTGTGTGGAATACCAGGAAAGGTGGGATAGCCATGAGGACTTGTAGCTGTGACACTCTTCTGGCTGAGGTCAAGGCTACGAGTAGTACAGTTTTCCATGTACAGTGTTTTAGGGAAGCTTTCTCTGCTGGCTTGAATGGAGGAAGCGTAAGCTTTTCCAAAACACAGCTGAGGTCCCATGGGGGTGGAGATGGCTTCCTGGCAGGTCTTAGGTGAAGGATCCCTTTAAGGAATAACTTAGCTGGTAGTCTGGAAGCTATGGGAGGATCCAGAGGAAGACATGCTGAAATGGAAGACAAGTGGGGTTTAATGGATGAGTAGGCCACTCCTGTCTGCAACAGTTCACACAGCTAAGACAGTACTAGAAGGGTGTCAATTGCAAGTGGGTCCAACTGTCTTTTGAGACACCATATAGAAAATCTCTTCCACTTTGATAGGAAAGATTTTCTTGTGTTTGGTTCCTTGTCTTCCTGCAGGACAGTGAGCATGTCCTCATTGTAAAGGTGTCTGAAAGGGATCAGAATCCTATCAATCACAGTATGAGGTACAGCAATTGCCAGTGTGGGTGTATTTGGTATCCCTTGTGCTGTGTGAGAAGGTACACTGTGAGGGATAACTTGTGGTGATTGTCCTTGGATAACCTGTTTTGATCAATAGCATGTCACCAACAAGATATTTGGTCTGTCCTGCTGGATCTTCAACAGAACCTTCTGTACAAGTGGAAGGGGGGGATGCATAGAGAAACTTCCCATTTCAAGAGGTTGAGAAGGGATCTGTTGCCATCGCCTGAGGGTGTGGGAGTCTGGTGCAGAAGAGAGGAAGTTTCCTGTTGACAGAGGAGGCAAACAGGTCTATTTGAGGTGTACCCCACCAGTGGACCAGGTCCAAGAAGACATCCCCGTGAGGCATCCATTTGTGGTTGTTTGTTGTGGATCTGCTGAGGGAGTTTGCCTGGGAGTTCTGTTGTGAAGGAATGCAAACCACCTGCAGGGCAACTCCCTGGGTGGTGGCCAATTCCCACACCAGGAGAGCTAGTCTGCAAAGCAAGTAAGATTTGGTCCCCCCTGTGATGAGATACTACAGCACTGTGGTACTGTCTGTAAAGATCTTTAGTGGCTCTTGTTCTAGACTGAATTGAAAGGCTTGCAGGGCCAGGAGTATTGCTCTAATTTCTCAGATATTGATGTGTTCTTTTTTGTACAGCCCTGGCCACAGCCCCTACACTTTCAGATTGCCCAGAGTTGCTCCCCAGCCCAAGTCTCAGGCATCTGTGTGCATGACTTGTTTGTGTTGAGGTGGTTGGAGGGAAAACCTGGATTGAGGTTCACTTGCCTCAACCATCACTGGATTTCTAGTTTGAGGCAGGGTAGGAATGGAACCCTGTACTCCAAGGGGTGGGAGTGCAGGGTCCAGACTAACCTTAGATACCATTGCAACTTCCTCATATGGAGTCTTGCTAACAGTAACATGGGGATAGTGGCTGTCATGTACCCAGGAGCCTGAGATACTGCCTTGCTGTCAATTCTGTTGTCTGGAGGACCATAAGTAGGTGTTCGGTTAAGCTTTCCACCTTTTTGGGGGGGGGTAGACTTTCATGATGTTTGTGCGAATCCTGCACCCCAAGAAGACATTGTCTTGGGAAGGTTCCAGGTGGGATTTTGGGAAGATGATCTGAAATCCCAGGGAATGTCGGAAGGCAATGGCAAGTTGTATGTGTTGCAGGAGGGTCTTATTGCAATCTGCCTGTATGAGCAGGTCGTCCAGATAACGGAATATCTGGATTTTTTTTTGTCCTGCACACTGGGTGCTGTGGAAAGCCCAAAGGGCAAGGCAGATAACTGAAAGTGAGAAGGGCCCGCAGAGAACCTCAGGTATTTCCTGAAATCGGGCCTTATGGGGATGTGAAGGTAGGCATCCTTTGTATCTGGGATGGCCATGAACCCTTGGGGAAGAAGGAGTGGAAAAGGAGCTGGTAAGGTCAACATCCTGAAAGTAGGAACCTGAAGGAAGAGGTTGAGTAGAGAGAGGTCCATAGTTGGTCTCCAAGGACCATTTTTTCTTGGCACTAGGAAAATCTTGGAGTAGAAACCACTTCCTTTTGCAGCCAGTGGTATTGTTATAATGGTGCCTTGTGCCATCAGAGTTTCTAGTACAGGCTGCAATAGGTCTAAGCTGTTGTTTTGGAGGTTGAGGGATAACCCTTCACTTTAGGGGCATAAGCCAGGTCATAAAATACCCGTTTTGCATTACCGAAAGGACCCATTTGTCTGAGATGATGGATGGCCACACTGGAAGACAGTGAGAGAGATGCACAGAGAGAGGGGGGTGGTGGTGGAGGTTTTAAGGCTGGCGGGTAGTCAGAAACTACCTGCCTTGTCTTGAAAGGGCTGCCTCTGGCTAGAGAAGGGGGAAGCTCTGGCAGGAGTGGGTTGCTTATTAGTTGCTTTTCTGGGCCTTGTGGGAGCAGCAGGACGAGAGTGCTTTCTAATAAATTATGTTTTTGCTGGATAATTCCTCTGGAATTCTGGAATAGGAGAAACCAGCAGGTGTTGTAAATCCTGCATCTCTTTTCGCTTCTGCTGTAGTGGCTTAAATAAATTGGCCACTTTAGTACCAAACAGAGCTGTATAGTCCAGAGGGGCATCAACCAGCTTAGCTCTAAAGTCATCTGGTAGAGGCTGGAAGCACAGCCAGGAATACCTTCTCAAAGCAGATGCTGATGCTGCTGTCCTGGCTGAGGCCTCAGCAGCATCATAAAGTACAGTTTTGTACCTACCATAAATGTAGACGTTCAAGTGTAGACACTGCTGCAGTCATTACACTTGGGTTATCCTGCCGTCAGGCAGTTCCCCAGTCGGCCTGAGTTCCAAAATCTTGGTCCGGCGTCAGTTGCTGTCGCTTCTTCCCTGACGTCAGTGCGCCAGGGGGATATAAGATGCAGCAGTCGCCATTTTCTTCAGTTTTTCTTGCCCCAGATGTCAGGTGCCCCCAAATTGGTAGGCCTTGCAAATTGCTAGTGAAATATATATATAAGAAAAGCAAACAACCATTTTTAATTACCAGCAAATATTCCCTTTTAGGGAATAAAGGTAGAAGAGCTAGGTACGTACCAGAGAGTAAGAGGGGAAGGAGGGAGGGTAACCTGGACTGCAGCAGTGTCTACACTCGAACATCTACATTTATGGTAAGTACAAAACTGTACTATGTTCATCGTGTGACACTGCTGCAGTCATTACACTTGGGTGGAATCCCAAAGCTGAGGTAGGGAGGATGGATCTATAAGGCATTAGGGGTGGCTATAAGGCCCTGCAGCAAAGCAGTGGCAAAGGCAGCTCTGGATTTATAATATAAAGGCAAATGGTAATGTTTGGTGAAGGTATGGACAGAATTCCATGTTGCTGCTTCTAGAATATCCTTGGTAGGCACTCCTCTGAGGTAGGCAGTTGAAGTGGCCGTTGCCCTGGTGGAGTGAGATCTAATGCTGCTAGGTACAGGTTTCCCATGGTGGGTATAGCAAAAACGTATACAGTGAGCTATCCATTTTGAAATAGTCTGCTTTGAAATGGCTTTTCCCTGTGCTCCTGCAGTGTATGCTACCAATAATTGCTCAGATTTTCTGAAAGCTTTGGTTTTGTCCAAGTAGAAGTGTAACTGTCTGTGAATGTCCAAAGAATGTAGTAGTCTCTCTCCTTTGTTCTGTGGTTTTGGATAAAAAGTTGGCAAGTGAATAGTTTGGTTTAGAGTCACACTTGATGCTACATTTGGCATAAACGTAGAGTTAGTTCTTAAGGACACCCTGTCCTGGTGGAAGATGAGGAAAGGTTCCACTGTCATTAGTGCCTGCAATTCTGAAACTCTTCTTGCTGATGTTATCGCCAGTAGCAGAGCAGTCTTCCAAGAGATGTATTTTAAATCTGCTGTGTTAGCTGGCTCAAAAGGAGGTAAAGTTAATTTTTCCAAAACAAAGTTGAGGTCCCAAGTTGGTGTAGGTGCTCTACGGGGCGGTCTCATGTTTTTAGCCCCTCTGAGGTACTGTTTGAGCAAAGGATTTGAAAAAAATTTTGGATCCGTGTTGTAATGAGCAGAAATGGCTGAGGCATGAATCTTGATGGATGACAAGGAGAAGCCCTTGTCTAGCATCTCAGTTAAGTATTGAAGTATCTGAGGAATGTTTGGTACAAGAGGGTCAAGGCTGTGCGCTTGGTTCCAGGCACAGAATCTCTTCCATTTATCCGAGTAGGCTTTCCTGGTGCTAGGCCTTCTGGCCTCCAGAATGACATCTATAACAGCTTTGGAGAGAGACAATGCTTGCTTGGTTAAGGAATTTACCATGCAGCTAGATTTAAAGTCTTTAGCTGGCTGTGAAGTATCTGATTGTTGTGTTGTCAACAGCTGTGGGATTTGAGGCAAAATCCAGGGTGGTTCCTGTGCCAAGTTTTTTAAGATTGGGTACCAGTGCTGGCGTGGCCAGTCTGGTGCAATCAGGATCATCTTTGGCTCTTCCTGCCTGGCTTTTATGAGTACCTTTGGAAGGAGAGGTAGGGAAGGGAAAGCGTATACTTGTAGTTTTTTCCAGCTGAATGAGAGGGCATCCACTTTCCATGCTTGTGGATGGTAGCTCCTTGTGCAGAATTTCTGTAGTTGGCAGTTCATTGGGGTTGCAAACAGATCTATGTCTGGTTTCCCCCATTTTTGTGCTATCATTCTGAATATTTGTGGACTCAATTGCCATTCGTGAGGATCCATGATGTTTCTGCTTAGGTCGTCTGCCAGTGTGTTTTTCTCTCCTGGCAGGAATTGTGCCTGCAGATGAACTTAGTAGTTTAAAGCTGTGTTCCACAAGTTCATGGCTTGTCTGCAGAGGGGGTAGGAGTGTGTGCCCCCTTGCTTGTTTAAGTAGCACATAACTGTGGTGTTGTCTGCCTTTAGTAGTAGTTGTCCTGGATGTAGCAGGTCCTTGAAAGATATAATTGCATTTTGTACAGCTAGCATCTCTTTTTGATTGATGTGGAGATGTCTTTGTTCTGCGGGCCACTCGCCCTGAATACATTTTTCTGCCATGTGTGCTCCCCAGGCGTAATCCGATGCATCTGTTGTCAGTGTCTGCCTGGCTGTGGGTTGAGTAAAAGGTTGTCCTTTGTTGAGGTGACAAGCTTGAGCCCACCATTGAAATTCCTGTTGTAAGCAAGGAATTAGTGGTATAACGGTTTCCAAATTTTGACAGTGATGAGACCATACACTCTTTAGGTACCATTGTAGTTTCCTCATATGCAGTCTGGCATATGGAATTAGTAGTAAGTAGTAAGCAAGATGCCATGTATCCCAAGGCCTGCAGAATTTTTCTTGCAGGGAGTTGGGTTTTTGTTGCCATTAAATGAAAATACTGAGTCAGTTGTCCTTGCTTGTCTGGCATGAGATAAGCCATCTGGGCCATTGTGTTTAAGCTGGCACCCAGGAATATTATCTGTTGTGATGGCACTAGTTTTGATTTATTTTCGTTTACTGTGTACCCCAGGCAACTTAATAACTGTTTTACGTACGCCAGATGCTTTAGAAGAATGTCCTTGCTCTCTGCTTGGATTAGGCAGTCGTCCAGGTATGGGTAAATTTGAATTCCTTTTTGCCTGCAAAATGCAATTACCGGTGCCAGGCACTTTGTGAAGACCCTGGGCACAGTAGATAAGCCAAAGGGCAGTGCAGAGAATTGATAGTGCATTGAACCTGCTAGAAATCTGAGGTATCTTCTGCAGTTTTGTCTGATAGTGACATGCAGGTATGCCTCTTTGAGGTCCAAAGTCACGAGCCAAGCTTTCTTGGCCAGCATGGGAAAAAGCTGCTGTAGTGTCAACATTTTGAATTTCGGAATATCCAGGTAAGTGTTCAGAGAAGAAAGGTCCAGAATGGGTCTCCAGGCTTTGTCCTTTCTGGGAACCAGAAAGAGTCATGAGTAAAATCCTTGTCCTTGCTCTTGCGGTGGTACCTTTTGAATAGCTCTCATGTCCATGAGTGCTGTAATTTGTTTTTGAGCCTCTGCCCATTGATGTGGTGGCAGATTTGGCATTCCTTTTAATCTTGGAAGAGTGTGGAAGTGGAACCTGTAACCTTGAGATATGATGTTGAGAACCCATTTGTCTTTAGTGATGCAATGCCATTTGTGATAGAAAAGAGCCAGTTTTCCTCCTAAGGGGGCTGCCAAGAGAGAGCTGTTTGGCAGCTGTAGTGGGAAGTCATTGAGATTGCTTTTTATAAGGTTGAGGTCTGTCTTCCCCTTCTTTCTGGCCTGGTGCACCCCATTGCCAAGGTCTGTAAGGGCCTTGGGTCTGACCTCTACCTCTTGGACATCTATATCTGCCCCTTTGAGGTCTGTCTGTGACTGGAAAGGACCAATTTTTTGTTGGCCAATTTCTGCTGAAACGAGGAAGTTGAACCTGTAAGAAATCTTGGACCGTTTGCATAGATTTTGCCTTATCTTCCATCTTTTTTAATACCTCCTCTGCCTCAACTCCAAACAACACATCACGTTGCAAAGGTGCATCCAGTAATTTGGCCTTTACATGTTCTGGTAATGTATGTTCTTTTAACTAAGCATGCCTTCTAATGACAGAGCCTGTAACTGCTGCTCTACAGGAGGCCTCTAAGGAATCAAAACCACATTGCAAAGTATGTTTTCCCACCTGTTCAGCTGCATGCAATAAATCCTGTATTTCTTTCAAATTAGGAGGATCTGAATATGGAATCATCTTTTGTTTCAACTGAGACATTAAGAATTGCTGATATTTTAGCATGTGAAACTGGCAATTTAAAGCTCTCATGGCTAAAGTTGCAGATGTATAAACTTTCTTGCCCCATCTGTCTAATGCTCTAGAATCTCTGTCAGAGGGGACTGGGTTTTTAGCTGATGAGGCCTTAATCCCTTTGGGTCCCTGAGAAATAATTTCTGGGTCAGCAACATGGCTTTTGTATAGAAATTTGTGAGAGTCAGGGACTCTAATATCTATCTGGCTTAACTGGGGCTGGTGGTAAGGAGTCAGGGTTTAAGCTGGATTCAGTGTATACATCATCCACAATATCTAACACTGACAGAATAGCAAGGGGTCTGTGTTGAGGCAATAAAAAGGAAGTCTCTGAGCCTTTTCTTGGATTCTGAGTAATCTTGGCCTTCCCAGTGGAAATGCTCCCTAATGGTATGTAAGGTCTCCCCAAAGGAGTAGTCCTCAGATGGAGAAGCTGATGGAATGGATTCCTCAGCATCAGAATCCTCATAAGGGGGTAAGGAATACCCTAGGTCTGAGGATGAGTCAGAGGAAATGGACACCTGGTCTGAAGATTCATAGTCAGCTTCTTGCCTGGGCCTTTTATCTGGAGGGAGTTGGGACCCTCTGATCAGGGTGATTAGGTCTTCGGCCATTTTAAGCATTTGTTTCTTAGGCATGGAAGCCTGCCCTAGAGATTGTGTCTGCTTCTTAGCTTTTATGGGAGGCTTAGACTTAACAGAGGGTTTAATTGTTAACTGTGTAGGTCTGAAAACACCCTCTGAAGATGTGGAAAGTTCAGCTACTTCGGTTCCCTCTGAAGGATTAAGCTCAGTAATTTGAATTGCAGGGGGGTCCGAAGGCCCAGCCAGCTCCATGTGGGAGTCAGAGGCGGTCTGTGGTTCTATTGAAGCAGTCAGGGGCTGCGTAGATGCCTCGCTGAAAAACGCAGAACCGGCGACTGGCCTAGAAGAGGCCTCGTCGTCAGTTTTGGGCCTCGGATGCCTATCCTTGTCCTTGCGTTTTTTATGAATTCCGGTCGGAAGTTCAGCATAGTGTAATTAAATTTTCTGCCAAAATAATGTCGGGCAAAATCAAACCGACGTTTAATAGTGCGCTTGTTAAACCTAGCACAAAACCGACAACCAGTGACGTTGTGGTCAGGGCCTAGGCATGCGATACAGTAGGAGTAGAAATCCTTATGAGGTATTTGCTTCCCACAAGAAATACAACTATTAACTTTTACTGACATCAGTCTGAGGCAAGAAAAAGTTTCCCCAATGGGGTACTTAGCTTTTTAGAAGACTTCGGTTCTGGATTCGGTATGAAAATCTCAGGAGTCGGCCGACCGGCACTTGCGAACTGCTTCTGCTTCGGGCACCGCGCGGCAAGAAAGACTGAAGAAAATGGCGTGGGCTGCATCTTATATCCCCTTGGCGCACTGATGTCAGGAAAGAAGTGACAGCAACAGATGCCGACTGGGGAACCGCCTGACGGCAGGATAACTCAAGTGTAATGACTGCAGCAGTGTCACATGATGAACATCTGCACTTTACAGAGTACCTGGTAACCTGGGAGGTGACAGCAACAAGGGAAGACAGTGAAACTTTGGCAGCAAAATCTGATGAATCAGTCAATTCCTTAGAAACTTTCTCCAGAAGGGATAAGGCATATTTAGCCATGTGTGCTTGGTAGTTAGTAGTCCTGAAGGCCAGAGTAGCAGAGGTGTAAATTTTCTTACCCAGACGTTCCATGGCTTTTCTGTCTGTTACACAAAGAATGGTGGTGGTAGGTAATAGTTTTGAGGCCTTATCTGTGGAGATGGAAATGGTGGTAGGGTCTGCTGGAGGACACTTAAGAAACTTAGCAGTCTCAGAGACTTTACAAAATCTATCAAGTCTGCGTGGAGCAGGGGGTTGTGAGTCAGGGTTCAAGGATGTTGAAGAGAAGGCATCCAGGAAGGCAGGCAAAATTGGAGGAACAGCAGTAGGAGTTTGGGAATCCATCTGAATGAGGTAATAATACCTTTTTTGAACCTCAGTCATTTCAGATGATTCCCACTTAAAATGTTCCTTCATCTTGGTAATAGTCTCACCAGACATCAAATTCTCAGCTGAGGAGTCAGGATCAACAGATTCTTCCTCTAGGGAACCGTACCCCAAGGGAGAAGAAAGCTGAGAAGTATAAGAGAGGGATTCTTCAGATAAAGAATCAGAAAATTCCTCCTCCTCCCTTAGAGAGGGGTCTGATGTTTGATCCTTGGGCTCAGTATAGAAGGAGGGATGGTCGAAGACCCTGTAGTGGTAGGCCGTAAGGCCATGAAAGCATTAAACAAACTTTGGCTGAAAGCCTGCCAGTCAGGCATGCTTTCAGTAGTAGGTGAAATGTGTTTTCTTTTTTCCTTCGTTTTGAGAGGTCTGGCGGGAGTCTGAAGGGAAGAAGGCCTGGAATCGGGCACCTGTAAGGAACTGGTGGGATCCAATGGACCTACCAAAATCGTGGGTTCCCCCCCAGCATTGGAAACCAACATCAGAAAAGCCTCTATGGACGTGCCCTCCGAGCGAGACTGTGCGGTTTCTGTGGAGGTACCTGCTGTATCCGAGGCTGTGGAGGCTGAATCCTCAACTAGGCCGTTGGCCACAGGCTGTCTCGGACGCAAGAGGTGCAGCGGTAGTGGTAGGCCTGATAGTCTTGGCTTTCTTTTTCTGCGGTTCGGCAGGTACGTTGGCTGATTTTTCAGATAAAGGTTGAGTGAGTGCAGTCGACCAAGCAAAGTTTTGGGCACAAACGCCTGGCAAATGGAACAGGAATTGTAGTCGTGCAACCGACCTAAACAAAAAAGACACTGATCATGGGCGTCCTTGTGGGGTATCTGACGGATGCACTTACACTTGCCCTTTCTGGATGACATGAACAAGCATTAAGATAAAGAAAATGACTGAAAAGGTTCCCCAATGGGGCACTTATCTGATTTCTTCAAGATCCGACGACCGGGAAGGCAGGAACACCTGACATTCAACTGGCGGTTGAGAAGTTCTGAGGGCTAGTGAGTGCAGATGTCACTTTTATGGCCCACATTCCACTAGCCATGTCAGACGTCCCAAGCACCATACAGTGACTGAAAACTTTTGTAAACTGGCCGGACGTTCGGGTAGCAAGAGGAGAAACCCATATGTGATGAATACTGCAACATGTGAACAGAAGTACATTGTCAGGCTTATGTTGGGTAATCCAAGCCAAAAGCTATTGGAGTTCCAAGAAAGTTAGCAAACAGTTGGTGTGATGCAACATGGTCTTGTTATTAAAGGCAATGCAGTGTTTACACAATAACTCTTGACAGTTTTTCCCTAAACAAAAATGGCACCAAGACTAGCAGTCTTTTGGCAGGATCCTTCTCCTGCAAAGGCACTTGGTGGTGATCTTTTCTGGATGTACCACTGACCTTGGGTGATCCAACTCTGATCAAATTGAAAATATAAAATGAAAAGCAGTTAAGATAACATAAAACCGTCAAGATTTCGAAATAGAAAATTTTCCTAGACTAAGTTACTTATTACTCGCTGTAAACCAACTGGAACAAACAACAGGATTGAAAACTGGTGGATTCTTGCAGCAGAAAACAAAGACAACAGCACAGTCTTCTATTTTTACTAGTGAGCATTATACTGATGTTCACAGTATTAGGACAACACCAACTTTGCTGTGGGGATGTTGGAAAACTGTGGGAGTCAGGCTGGAAGGACAAATGTGTGCATGTGGACAATTACCATCTGTGAGGAATTATACTGCAGCAGCAAATCTTTTAATGAGCACAATAAAACTATAAAGATCCAATAACATTATGAAGAGTGAAAAAAATACATGTTTGTTAATAAATGATGACTGATTAGACTAATTACTTGCTAAGCATTAGGGCAATCAATGGTTCCAAGCAGCAAAAGTATGTGGTTTAAATGCTTGCCAATGGAAACTGTATACATGGTTCATATTAGATGGTGGTCACTACACACTGGTATGAAGGCTCAACAATAGCCTGCACAGACGGTAACATTAAAAAAAGTGGATGGATCCAATTATATGCATAGCAAGTATGCCTATGTAATAGATCACTGCCAAATGCAATATTTACTACAGGAAAATCTGCTTACACCTACACAACATGGCTTCTGTCCTAAACATAGTACTTCCACTGCCTTTGTATCCTTCCTTAACACCATTTCATTAGCTAGAGTAACAAGCTAGACCCTTGCTTTTTCAAAGACCTTTCAAAAGCCTTTGACACTGTGTCTCACTCTTTACTACTGACTAAACTAACTAACCTTAACTTCTCCACTGCTACTGTTGCCTGGTTTTCCAGCTATCTCACTGATAGAATGCAATCAGTGAGGTGGTTCTCTGCTCTCTCCCCTTCTCTTCCTGTAAGAATGGGTGTTCCCCAAGGCTCTGTTCTTGGTATGTTACTCTCAAACATCTTTACAAACCTACTGTATACTTCCTGCACCCAGTCATCCCTGATACAATATGCAGACGACTCCACAGTCATCACCATCACTGACACCCCTTCTGAACTCATCTCTATCACTCAGACATCCTTCAACTCAGTCGAAACATGGCTCTCTAATAATATTCTCATTCTGAACCCACAAAAAATGCGAAACTCCTACTCTTCTTACCTAAGAATATCAATCACCTGAAACCTTTCTCTATACTTTTCCCCTTAACAACACCCCAATTGAAGTTTAATCAAGCACAAAACTCTTAGGTGTAATTATAGATCAACTTAAGTTTGACTTACATGCTAACAACTGTATCCAGAAGACTCAACAAAAACTGGGCCTCTTTTACAGAAATAAAAAGTTTCTCACTAACAAAGCAAAAGTAACCCTTTCTCATGCCTACCTCCGACCCAGCCGACTGTACAGCTCTCAAGTCTTCACAAATCTCAGCTCCTCTCTCCTTACTAAACTTGAATCAACCTACAGCAAAGTAGCCCGATTTGCAGCTCATCAAACATACAAGCCCCATCACTGTCTCTCACTAAAACACCTAAACTGGCAAGAATTACCTCAACTTCTCTCTCAGCTCCAAATTATTCACTCCATTCTATACCAGCCGGCCTATTGCCCCAGCTTATCTTCTCTTATCTCTTAATATACTCGCACTAAACCTTTACGCAGCTCAGATCAAGAACTAGATCTATAAACCTAAGACCAAAATGGGATGCAACCTTTACAGCTACCATACTGCAATGTATTGGAACAAATTGCCATTGGAAATTAGGTCCCTCAAACAACTTAAACAATTCAAAGCAGCTACCACGGAATACTTAAACAACCACTGGTCCTGTCACTGCTCTTACCCCTCATAAACTCCCTTACTATTCCCAGCCTGTGCGCTATAAGCCTATTACATTCGTCTCTGCTGCACTATCTCCTACTTCTTTTAACACAGCTCTTCTCAGCCTTCTTTTACCTCCCTTGTAACTGGCATCTTTATTCATGTCAGCAACCTCTTTTTCTTTCATTATTAAAATGTGCAAGTCCTTTCTCTCTCCTATTAAATGAGGACACACAGGAACTGCAATGTGATACTATAATTCATGCCTGCATTGGAACTGCAGTGGTATACTATAACTTATGTTCATATTGCTCTACTGTCAAAATTTTATAGCTTTTTTATTTTACACCATTCTGAAAATTTTTTTGGTGTCATTTGTAAACTTTATTGTTTATTTCTACTGTATTGATTGTAGCTGGACAATCCCAGTCAACAAATGTAAAATAAATAAAATGTAAAAAAATAAATAAATAAATGAACTCTCTGAAAGTTAGATGCAGTGGGTACAAAAATGTCAGTTAATTTGGAACAGTTATTTACTTACTAGGGAAAATGGAACATTAAGCTGATCAAATTAGCCAGGGAATAACGAGATGCTGCTGAAGTCTAACACAAAATAAAAAACGATGCTTCAACACAACCCTCAGAGGATACGTGGGACTGTGGTCTCTGTACAACAACCTTCAAGACCCCACCCTGAGGTGAGTTATAGATTTCCAGTGATGAGCTATAAAATGAAGAACAGTTTATACACTAACAAATGTAGTGGTAACAACACTGACAAACAGTTGCAAACAGAGACACAAGTTCTGCAAAGGCAAATCTGAAAATGATGACTGTGAAACATAGGTCTCAGTTACAACTGACAGGAAGTTTAGCAAACATAACTGAAGTCTAATAAATTTTAAAGCTATTCAGCAGACTCATAAATTATGGTAGAATGAGGTAAAGGTCAGCCTGCACAAAATATCGGTGTCACCCTTCTGGGGATATTCATTGCTCATCTATTATTATTTAGTAATAGCATAATGTCCAACCATTTAGTCCTTCAGTACATGTATTCATCCCCATCAGGCTTTCTGAAAAGCCGACTGAAATGGACAACAAAGCCATGACTTTTTTAATCTTAAAAGTGCAGATTTGCACAGGAACTTCTTCTGGCAGGAAATGGCAACCATCAAAGATGGCATAAATAAAATAAAATAAAATATGTGCTTACCTGGCTGCTTAAGCATGATCTAATGTTAGAAAGCAGCAGATCCAGGTACAAGACTGACCTAAAACAATAAAGTAAATGGTGCATAATTAAATGTGAATACCTACCGCTAACCACCTGGCCAAACAGCTCCTCTGTTGTGTCACCAAAGAAAGGAACGCAGCCCACTAGAAACTCATACAGAATGATTCCCATAGCCCACCAATCAACCGGCTTCCCATAGCCCTGTCTCAAGATGACTTCAGGTGCAATATATTCTGGGGTTCCACAAACCTGCAAAATTAGACAATATGTTTATGAACAGTGTCTCTATAAATGCATCACAAAATGGCAATATTACACATTAACGCAGCAATAGCCTAAGGAAATAGCTTCAGCCCAGCTGCATACAGTAAATTTCCTCATATAAACATCAAGTGACAATACTCCTCACTCCCAATTTAAAACTCTATCATAAAACAAGTATATAAAAAAAAAACAAGAAAAACATTAAAAAATGACTACTGTCTCTAACCTCTCCTAATGGGGTTACAGTCACGCCCATGGATCACCTGAGCATAACCGCTCTAGATGGTATTTGCTTGCATTTCACTGCTCGTTTCTTAGTGGAGTGATTTTGTAATGCTCACATGATGGTGAGGTTTGGGTGATCTGAGGTTGGTGTACTTCAAAGAAAGAGTAACAGAGGTGTTACACTGCTAGTCAGTGGTCATAGTTTCTCCAAGGTGTAGCACACTATTATAGTTAGGATAATAAAATAAAGGGGCACTGTAAGATTTGCCTCCTGCAACAAACATGTTTCTACCTATCATACTTGCTTGTAAAATGAGTAACTCTAATACATATACTTTTAGAATGTGTACACTCAAGGTATCATTTACAGGTTTTGTCATAGATTTACTATGTTGCCAGCTCAGTAGAGTCAAAAAGCCATACAGGATTCATCCTAATGAATGTACAAATTTATCTAGCTTCAGAGTAATGCAGAAAACAGGTCAATGAGAATTAGATATCACTGACATTACATGTTTTAGCCCTCGTTTGTGCACTAACAACTCTATTTGCAAAAGCCAGAGAGGCAGCTTAGTTATAACCATATTAACAAGAAAGGAAGATCATCATTGTTAATTATGCATATAAATAAATAAATAGACACATATAATGAATTTACCACATCATCTTATCTGTGGGAAGGTCCTCTGCTGTGGGGAACTGTTGATTACACTTGTTATGCCTAAGCTTAGTACAGTTCTGAAAACATACAGCTGCCATGCTTGGGAATGGCATATCTCCTACTGGTGCAAAACATGTCGTCATACACCAAACTAAGAAGCCTTCTCTGGCCTCCTCTATCCCAGGTTCTACTCTCATGCATTGAATTATAACAACCAAAAGAGACCACCTCAACGCAGAAATTACAAAAATGCATACCATGGATGAAAATCCACATTCTGATACTGGATAGGCAAACCATACAAAGGGGCCTATGTTTACTGATCGAACAGCATGTTCATCCAAAGGCTCTTCATCGAACACAGACAAACAAAATTTCTTTTAATCGAAAGGCCATATCACTGTAAATAATTTCATGGAACGATCACAGTTGGCCAGCATAAAGGAAGCAGAAAGTAGTACTTACTTACTGGAGTATAGGGAAACATGCCATTTCCCCACTGTAGTGTGATCTTGGGAGTTGGTATACATAATTAGCAGGGTGTGTGTGGGGGTGCCAAATTCTCCCACTTGCTTTACATTTAGAGCCATTAGCAAAGAAAATAAGAGATTCACATATTCAAAGATAGGGAAATCAAGAAAGGCTAGCTTCATTTGCAGATGGTACTATTTTGCATTTGAAAAAATCCAGAAAAAGGACATTTCTGTGTTGTGGAACATTTTGAGACAGTTTCAAATCTTTTTGAGATACAAGACAAATGAAGATTAAAACAAAGGCTATAGTGGTAAACTACATATCCAAGTATTAATTGGTTCAATAATACCGATAGATATGGTGATATGATACGATAATATTAAGGTGCACGGAGCAAAAAGAATTCTGTTATGATAGCTACAGATATCTTGAGAAGAAAAGTACAGCTGTGTAAATTGCACTTAACCCATAAAAGTAGATATTTGAATTTCTCACTGCCACAGAACCCTTTAGGCTACAAAGGTTGCGTCTTGCTAAAGACACAGCAACCGGTCAGCTTCCAAAAGCTCTGGCACCCCCCCCACATTTCTACTCTAACTGTGAATGTCAGACAGAAACTGAGCTTTGGGTTACAGGGCCTTAGTGTCCAAGCTGGTATACTCCATTGGCAGTACTGGGTTATGAAATGTTTGGGTGAGGCCTTGCAAAGCCATCAAATATGAGATCCTGACATGTGGCATCTGATAAGGATGCAGCACACATTACACATCAAAGACAATGTGCATACCTAACACAGGAGTATCCTAAGGGCTTACCTAGTGTGAAGGTCTTTTCAACTCTAACCAGTCAGCTTTTCTTAGATAGAAGGGAGGTGAAAAGAGAGAACTCCCAAAGGCTGAGACTTTGCAGGGGAACTCAGCATCCTACTTCTCATGAGTTGGCCATCTGGAATGGTATGTAAACGGTCAAGTGCAGGAAGAACAGCACTAGCACTCATAGACAAAGTCCCCCAAAGATGGTTGTAGCTGTAACTGCACCCCTTAACATCAGCCAATGACAGACAAAAGTTCAATAATTCGCTAGTCAAGGAGAACTAGGAAGCATGCTTTTTTCTATCTACATTTACCTTATCTGCTGACCATCAAAGCCTCCCTATATTGACCCTGAGCCCAATACCCTCCCCCCCACTGAGTTACCCCCCAAACACCCAAACTCAGAGGCAACAGCCAAATAGAGGGGATATCATCCAGGCAGCCATGCCCTTGTCTGCAGCTCAGCAATGACGGCTTTTCTAGTTAAGGCCCTAACTCCACCAGTAGTGATTAATGTGAGCACCTGCATTAAATCAGGGCTTCCTAGACCATCACAGTACATGTGTATGCTTCCATCCTCAAGCTACTGAGGGCTATACCATCAGTGGTGTGGGACAGCTTTGTTCACTTCCCTGGACTTGGTCATTTTCAGTACTGAATAGGGCTCTGTTTTTATGGTGGCATGTGAATGAAGAAAAACACCTCTTCCTCCTTCAGCATGGGCAAGTTGACCTTCCTTCCCTGTCAAGTTGTTTTGGATCTTGAGCTGCTACCTGAACTCTGGTTCTCTGGATCACAATCAGGGTTTTATCCTTCTAACCCTACACAGTGAGGAGAACTTGGAGATAGGTGGGAAGCCAGAGGCCGCAGCACAGTGGACCTTGAAAAAGTAGGCTCTGATCAATGTCTAGTCTCCAGATCACTTACCTTCTCCCATCTATCTAGGCACAGCCCTGGGTAAGACACCATCCAAGGATGCTATCCTGCGATGAGGTGGGATACAGCAGCAGCTTCTGACACTGTCAGTTGGGGGTTGGGCTGAAGCACGGTCACCTGTCACACTTCTTCATACTGCATGCCTCTCCCAGGCACTACTAGCAGTGGAAGTCCTAGCTTGTTGCTTGGCAATGAAAGAACACTTCAAAGGATATGACTTCTCAAACATCAAACTTGTAAATTTTCTGACTACAAACCAAAATGCAGAAAAGGAATGGGAAGGCAGAGGGGTGGATATTTCATCCTAGGTCAATGCATGACACATCATGGCAAGTCCCAGCAGGGGAAAGAGCAGATGAGCATGGGAGTGGAGATTGTCATAGCTGTGCCAAATCTGGGATACCAGAAACTACACAGTAACTTCAATATTACATCTCAAAATGTAAAACATTCTTGTTACCACTCTCAAAAATACAAGGAAATATGATCAGGTCACTGATCCTAATCAACTTACTACACACTTATGACATGGGTGTCAAGAAATTCACCTTGAGAACAGAGCAAAATGAAGCTCAAGATGTTAAGCTTGACATCCATGCTGAGAACTTGCAAGTAAATTATGATCAGACAGACCCAATCATAATTTTTGTAGTACATGTAGCTTTAGCTGCCCCAGTGTACTACTAGTCACAAAAAAAAAAAATGTAGGAGGGCAAAGTGTTTTTCAGGGTTTACCTTCATGTGTGCGTATTGCACAAGGGCAAAAGGCAGTTTGCAAAGTTTGCAAACGCTGAATGAAAAAAGGTTTGAATGTGCAATGAGCGAATGCACAGTGACATTTGCTCAGTGCACATTTGACGTTCTGGGGCGGATTGCACTATAGTGGGGATCGGAAAATGGTCCCTTTCCCCACTGTAGCGCAATCTCGAATATTAAAGTAGGGTGTGTGTGGGGGGAGCAACCCCCCCACATGGGGGTGCAGGGGGGCTTTTGATATTTATGTTCGAAAATCAGCGAATCTGCTTTTCGATTTGCTGATTTTCGAACAAATTAAATTGTCGCTGTTTTGACTTTCATGGTTATGATTCGCTCATGTGTGCAATCGCACCACTGTGATTCAGTTATGTAAAGGTAAACTGCTTTTCAGCCACGAAAGCTGTAACATTCTTGGCATTGTAACACAGGCAACCAACAGCTTTAAAAGTTGGGACCCACTTCACACTGCCAAAATTTAGTTATTTATGTGGTAGCACAAATTGCATTACGGATTTTAAAGCTATGAAACTGATGCCTAAGCTGTTCTGTCAAAGCTGCCACGTTTGCAGCAGTGAAATACCCAATCACAACAGTTTTGAAGGATGCATAACAAAGGTTGTTGTGCACAATTGGGAGCTGTTATGATTGGGTCTTGTGACACAGAACTGTGCCACAAGACCCAATCATAACAGCTCTGTGTCACAAGACCCAATCATAACAGCTCCCAACGGTGCACAGAGCCTGTTATGATTGGGTCTTGTGACACAGAACTGTACTGCCAGCTTATCTTTTTTGCGAATTGCCGAGTATAATCAGGACAGATAAATGTACTACAAAATAATAAAAATCTAAAGATGCATTCTGCAGTGGCTGCATCATTTTTCTATGATTAGAAAACAATTTTCTTGTAACCTTGCAGTTGATTCTGTAGTTCTGTTATACACATCTTCCAGAAAGACAACACAGCTACCTTCAAAATATCCTTCTGTGTCCTGCTTATTACACTACATTATCTTGGATCCAGCCCTTTACTGTTCAATAGTCGGCAGACATACCCCATCACATCTCAAAATCACATAGGAATTGCTACACATGACCTTATAGGTTCATAGGTGTGTGTACTTGGCTAATGGCCCTGGAGCCTTTACAAGCCTAGCCCATAGGATTACCCTGGGATTGTGCGACCCAACCTTAGTTCCCAGTATCTCTGTAGAGTAGAGCCACTGGAGTGATGCCGGGGTGAATTTTCTATTTCCCATCCACTCATCAAGATTTCTCTTGAAGAGGGCCAGTGAGGTGCCCTGTTTGACATGTATGGGAAGTCTATTCCATACCATGGGCAGTCTCGGGGTTATGAACCTGTCCCTCCGGCATGTTCTGTTGATTGTGGTAATGAGGTTGAGGTCTCTGGAGTGTGTGGTGCACAGGGACTGGGATTTCTTTAAATGTAGCATTTCTAACAGAGCTGAGTCAGATATGGCTTTAAGTCAAGCAGAGATCGCCTCTTAAGCAGGTGATATGAGACAGAGAATAGTTGGATTTTTTTGAGTCTGTCCATATAGGACAAGTGTTTAAGGCCTAGGATCCACTTTGTGAGGTACTTCTGCAGCGTCTCCAGTTGTTGCAGGTGTCGAGTGAGGTACATGCCAAATGGGGCATTGTACTTGATGACTGGCCTAATGAGGGAAGAGTAGAGGGAGACAATGACCTTTTTTTTTACTGGATACAAAACCCTTAGTTATGAGATGTGCCACATAGAAGGACTTTCTGACCACAGTGGCAATGTTGTATCTTGTTGTATATTTCGGCTTTTCCCGGTTAGGGGTTGCCACAGCGGAACTCCGGTCTGCTAATGATTGGCAGTAGATTTTTACATACCGAGTTGCCTTCCCTGACGCACAACCTTCAACGAAGGTACACCCATTAACGCATGTCTCCACACAGAAGACGCTTTAGCTGAGAATCAAACAGGACAACGTCTTACTGTGAGGCGACAACGCTACCGCAGCACCACCACCGCAGTTTCATGTGGTGGTCAAAAGAGAGGTTGCTGTCAACCTGTCTTCCCAGATCTCTTATAACGCCTTCTTTGTTCAGTGGACTACCATCGATGTGGTAATTCATGGGAACTGGGTTTTTCCCAAAGGGGATGACAACACATTTTTTGGCACTGGGCTTAAGGCTGTGGCTCTGACACCAGTTGTTGGTTTCAGTGAGGCCTTTGTGTAGGATGTCAACATCACTTGGGGAGTTAATAGCTCCCAACTGGGAATTGTCTTCAAACTTTGTCAGCCAGAGTCTCTTCGTGTTGGCCTGGACTTCAGAGAAGTAGATACCAAACAGGAGAGGACCCAGGACCAAACCCTGTGGGACTCCACTCATGACTGGTCGGCAGTCTAACCTGGAGTCAGCTACTTTCACACTGTGGGTTCTATCTGTGAGACAGTTTGCAACCCACCTAGTGATATAGGGTTCGATGTCTAGCTTAGTGAGTTTTTCTATGAATCCTGAGTCGGGAAGGGTATCAAAAGCTTTGGCCAGATCAAGGTAGGCTGTATGAACCAACTTGCCATCATCCAGAGCTCTGGTGACCAACTCAAGGAGGTCAACCAGGTTGAGCAGGCATGATCTACCTTTCATAAAACCAAACTGTGTGGTATCCAAAGTTTGGAGACTCCCTATATCCTTGTTTATTAGGTCCATGATGATGCATTCCATATCTTTGCATATCAGACTCGTCAGGCTAATGGGGTGATAGTTTCCAGGGTCTGTAGTCACTCCCCCTTTGTGGAGAGGGATGACTGTAGCAGTGTGCCATTTGGTAGGGACAAGGCCTGAGGTGAGGCTGTGATTGAAGAGGGCACTCAGGTGAGGTGCCAGTTCACTCTGTAGTTCATGTAGAACACAGCCAGGGATATTGTCAGGTCCCACAGAAGCTGTATTCTTGATCTTAATATAGGAAAGTATCATGCTGGTTTATACTAAGAATGTACAACAATGGATAATTAACAGTGGAATAACATCCCACCTAAGCAGGTCAAAACCAGGCAAAAGGGTGAACAAACCAAAGTTGTGACTATTTCAAGTTTACTGTCTGATCAGTTGTTTGACCTACCCTACAGCTGACAGCAGACTTAAGGCTGGACCAGTAGCTGTCAAAGCAGACATTTTTTATGAAGCAGTTAGCATGGTGACATAAATGTGGAGCTGTTTTGTACATAATGAGATGAAACAGCATCATCACTCAAAAGATTTGCTAGATCCAAGGTTACATTCTTAGCAGCAAGACTGCACTAGCCAAAACTGTTTGCTAGCCCTAATATGCCCTGCAAGCACTGCTTGGCACATTTTTTTCCTACCAAATGTGCTTATTTATTACAACTGTAATGAAACATGATTGACAACAAATGCTTATTTTCAAGCATGATCTACTACAAATAAAAGTGAAAAACAGCAGAAGTACAAAACTGTACATAGTTATACACAACTTTCAAACATTGCTGCAGAAAAAAAAATGGATGGCTTATCAGTAGCATCCTAGGAAATGCAGTTCAAAAAGGCTGGCTGGCCTAGCATACTGCGCTGTGACTGCTATCAGTGTAGGACATCTGTCATACACAAATGAGCAATGCTTGATGTCACCATTTAGGTAAAGGACGAGCTACAGACAGTATATATATATATATATATATATATATATATATATATATATATATATATATATATATATATATATATATATATATATATATATATAGTAACAAAGACGCAAGCATCACCTTGAACTACGAGCTACACAGGTAATGTACTATGCAGCGTACACCTTTACTGTTACTGGAAACAAAATTACCTTAGTACATGTGGGGAGAGCAGGGGATACAAAAATGAAATGATCACAGCAGGAGTTTCATTTAAAAAAAGAAAATGTCATGACAGTGACAGGAATTCTAATCTGGTGTTAGAGGCTCATTTGATATGATTTGATGAGATTCTGGCACCCTCTACTGGATCTAGTTTTTCAAGTATATTTACTAAAGACACTCTCACAGAACTCCAAAAGAGGTCATTGTGAAAAACAGGAATGATCTTACTGTCTCCTCAGTTTACACTACTTAAAATAATCTCCTCCACTAAGTTTTTAAGCTGTATTTCATGAGCTGGATAACCTTCTGGCATTGTATGGATACACACAAAGAAAACAAGATGAAAATGGCTGCTTAATGTTAGTATTTAAGTCTAATTGTTTATGAAGTATAATGACTGCAATTCCTGGCCTGAGGTGGGTGGATGGAGGCATGACAGGACTGAAAACCGCATCATGTCTGTCCTAAAAGCGATACAAAAGAAGTCTAAACTTACTAGTCACAGCCATGAAGTGGTCTGTTGGTAACAGAAATGACAAAATACATATATTTCAAGGGGGAGTTGTTAGTTTTTGCTGTGAGGGCAGTAGGTACTCTTCATATCCAACTCCCAGTAAAAAAAAAAAAATTCTTCCATTCCCTATCTCATTCTCTCAAAGGTGCAGAAGCCTATTACCTGTGCAGACTGTAATATCACAAGAGAATCTAGCAGGCTGTGTCCTACCTCCTCACTCTTCAATTCAATCCCCACAAATTGAGAAAGCACACCTGTCAAGAAACAAAGAAGAAGAAAGATCATGCACTTCCCCAGCTTACAAAGCCCATCTATCAAGGAAGGTGGAAAAGTCATTCAGTGAAGGAAGATGGATGGAAGGTAGTAAACACCCACTGCAGAAGGCCTTCTCAGAGACTGGTTGATCTGTTTACACAGCATCAGTTACAAAAGCCTTCAGCAAGCCTATGGAGGTCAGTCACTGTAAGAAAAAATCCAAATTAGCAACTGCTAAAATCTCTCAGGGCTACAGTAGCTAAATGAAGGCCTAAGGATCAAATGAAGCTGAAGCCACAGTCCTGAAACAATCAGGTGCAAAAGGAAATTTGATCCCTGCAGACTCTGTCCAAGCCATAGTGCTTAGTAAAAATGTGAACTCCTCACAAAAACCAAAGTAAACATCTCTGCAACCGATGAAGTCTTTAATAGGCATTGAAATCGGCCAAAGCTCAAGAGGAGAACTGGCTTTTGAAAGCAATGGCCAAGAACAGTGAGCTGGCTGGTACCAAAATGTGTTCTTAGCAACCCATTCAGTGCCAATCAGACCATCCTTACAGACAGGGCATGTACAGATCTGCAGTTGTGGGATTGCATACATATCTGCTGACCTCACAAGACCCAGACATAGTGAAAATTCTGAAACATGAGCATAAATCTAAGATGACTTCCTTGATTAGTCTAATAGAAGCATATTGGTGTTAAGCAGGAAAAGAAAATGAAAGAATATAAGGTGAAGGATCAGATGAGAAGGCAAGAAATGTGGAAAATGCATAAATATAGTTGCAAGTATAGAAAACTTCTGGAACAACCTCACGTTGATTAGGATCGAATGCAGAAATGGTTAAGGAGAGGCGAATTCAAAGCAAAAGATGAAAGGTTAATATTGGTGGTCCAAGATAGTGGACTAAGTACTTACATGTTGGTTTACAAAGTCCATTGAACATGTGGGAGAAACAGAAAAATGTAGGTTTTTCAAAACCGAATTGGAAACAGTTGCACACCTTGTTGCTAGTTGTGACATACTAATGGCAGAAGGATTGTATACTGAAAGTCATAATAATGTGGCAAGACTGCTGCACTGGGGATTGTGCAAACTAAAGTAGCTGAAAAACACTGGAAACATAAGCCAAAAAGCATCATTGAAAATTATGAAGTCTACATCACACGGGATCACCCATTACCAAGAGTTCAAAAGACAGATGCAAGAAAACCAGATATAGTGGTTTATGAAAAGAAGACAAAGGAAGCATTGATCTCGCTGCACCCAGTGACTACAGTGTCTTGCATACAAAGAGACACAAGGTCAATAAATATCAGGATTTCCAAGCAGAAACGAGAGCAATGTGGAAGAAAGATACCTAGACAGTTCCAACAGTAGTAGGAGCAATGGGTTAAAATCTATAATTGTATTTAGATATGTTACCCATGCATGTAATTCCATACGAACTGCAGCAGTTACTACTGGGCACATTGCAGGTGCTGCGAAGAGCACTTCTGGCTGCCATAGACTGAAACAATACTAATTTCATGAACTTTGACCATAGTTTGACTTAGGAATGGGGTCCATTCCTGTCATGGTATTAAAAACCCAAAGTATTTGGAGAAATTAAACAGGACAGATAGTGAACAACTGGGTTGTCTTCCTTAACTTGCTCACACTCTTCAGGTAGGGAGTACAGTTGTGCAAAATCTGGAAAAATCTTACTATAACCGTAGATATCCTTCTTTTCACTGCTGCAGTATTCCTAACTTAAAGGATCTCCTGTCAAGGATAGCCCAATGTTTGGCCAGTATACAAAAGTATTTAATATTTACAGGCACCGTACATCACATGTATGCTCTCCACACAAGCCATAGGGCATAAAGGTGATGTCCGAACTCTCAAACTTCAGAAATGAAAAGTCCAAAGAGGAACAGAATGACACTAGGAACAATGTGGAACATGTGCATCCAGAAGGAGAAAAGAGAGAAGAACTCTTTGGCCAGAAGGGCAAGGAGAACAGACTAGAGCAGAGGGAGCAAATACTGCAACAGTGGAGAGAAGAACATCTACTGTTGCGGTCATATTTTACACAACTCTGCAATGTCCTTCCATATCACTGTTACAGTATTCCTAACATAAGAGAGAGTACAAAAGCTCAAGAAGAAACCTGGGAGAAGGATTGCACTGAAGAACCCTTGAGAAACCCATGCAGGATAGCTCTGGCAAAGCCAGCTCTACCCCTGGAAATAACATCCAACATATAACGCTTAGTGAAGATATGGACAGAAGACCAAGTACAGCCTCAAGGATGGAACTGGTATCCAGCCCATTGAAAAAAGCACCAGAGGAAGCAACAACTCTGGTACAGTGAGCCTTTACTGGAAAGGAAAGGCATATGTCATGAAAAAATAAGAAAAATAAATGGCTACAGAAATCCAAGAAGACAGATCTGCTTAGAAACAGCTAAACCCAAAGACCTAGGATAGAAGGAAACAAAAAGCTATTCAGATTTGTGAATAACTTCCAGTTTCACCTAAATAATGTCTGAGCTGTCTATGCAAGTCCAAGATGTGAAGAACGTTCTGACTGGCAGACTGCAGAGAAGGAAAAAAGGAAAGCAAATGAACAGATTGATCAAGGGACAGCTCACTGACAACCCTGGGCAAAAAGAAGGATTAGTATGGACAGACAACCTGTCCAGGTGGAAAACTGAGAGAGGAAGAACAGCCAAAAAAGCCTGGAGCGTAGAAGCCCTCTTGCCGAAAGTAGGAACACATCTCTGTGAAGCATCCATTGATGAGCGTCTGTGATAGACCTGCTCAAAGAGTCCAGCCACTAGATTGCGCTCTGGGGGAATGCAGACAACCTGAAAAGTCTGAAAAGATTGGGACTGGAGACTGGAAGGAAAGCCCTGGGTTGAAAGAAAGTTAATGAATCTACCACTGAAGCTCATGCTTGAGACAAGGAAGGAAGGGAACTAGGAAGTCCAAGGGGTGGCAATGTTGAAGCCACACACTGACTTGAGGTACCAATGAAGCTTTCTAATATGGAGCCAGGCCAGAGGCAGCATTGGGAATGGTGGAAGCCATAAAGCAGAGGACTGTAAGAAAGGCCCTGGCCATGACTAAATTCACAGGAATAAGAGACTGTTAAAAGGCAATAAGAGACAAGGCCTTGTGGGCAGGCAGTGATGCCAGCATGGGGATGGTCTGGATCAAGCAACTAAGGAAAATATGATCCTGAAAAGGAGGCAAGACTGATTTTTGAAAGTTCATGGTGAAACCCAAACTCTGCAGCAGGGAAATAGTAAATTGGCGATCCTGAAGCAGACCTTGGGGGATGAAGCTTGAAAGGGCAAATCATCCAGTTAAGGAAAGATCTGAACCCCTCTCATCATGCAAAATGCAATGGCAGGATTGAGGCATTTAGTAAATATCTTTGTGGCAAGAGAGAGGCAAAAGGGCAAAACAGGGACTTGAAAATGCAAGGAAGAAACAGAGAAATGCAAACATTTTCTGAAAAGGGGACGGATAGGGATATGAAGGTAGGCATCCTTGAGATCCAGAGAGACCAGAAAGGCCTAGGGAAGGGGAAGAAGATGAAATAAAGTTTGAAGTGACAGCATCCAAAAGGAAGGGATCTTGAGAAAGGTGGTGAGCTGAGAAAGGTCAGGAATTGTTCTCCTTGTGCCCTCCTTCCTGGGAACCAGAAACATTCGGGAATAAAATCCCCTCCCTTCCTGGGCAGGGCACACAGCTTGAATATTACCCTGGGTCAATAGAGAATGAAGCACCTGAAGGAAGAGAAGAAGCTGTTCTCAAGGAGGTTGAGAGATGCCCAGAAACAGAGGAAGAGATTTCCAAACCATGAACTACCCTGGCAGATAACAGACTGAACCCAAGAGTCTGTTGTGATCCTTAACCAATTTGGAAATGGTAGGGGAAAGAAGAACGGACAAAGGAACCTAGCCGAAGGAAAAGGGAAGCATATTGTCAAATGGAACCCACTTGTACTGAAAAGGAGGTTTCTGAGAAATAGGGGTCTGTGTAGGTTTTGTAGGATCACACATGTAGAAATCTGTTTACCCTTGGGTGGAGAGTGAGGGCTATCTACAAACAAAAGCAAAGTTTGAATGGTAATTCCTCTGAAACTTTGGAATAGGAGAAACAAAAATATGGGTCAATTCCTGCAAGATTTTGCCCTTATGCTGGAGAGATAAGAATTTCAGCAGCAGCAACACCAAAATGATTTTTATTATCCAAACAAGCATCCAATAATTTGTCCTTAATGTCATCAGGTAAAACCTGAAGATGAAGCAAGGAGTAAGGCCTCATAACAGAACCAAATGCAGCAGCCCTGAAGGACAAACAGCTGTATAATAACAGCATTTATCAGAGTTGTGGGCAACTCAAGAGGCAGAACTCAACAATTAAAGGGCAGAAGCCTTCCTCAGAATCAACAAGATCAGAAATCACCTGAGAAACTTGAGAAAGGAGGACTAAAATATACCTGGTCACATGAGTCTAGTAGTTAGTAGTCCTACAAGATAGGGTGGCAGTAGCATAAATGTTTTTGACCAGCCTCTCCATGTCCCTACAATCCTTCAAAAAAAACACAAACGAAAAAGACAAGCCGCTAAGAACCAAAGTATCAAGGAAGAAACGGACCACAGTGGACTTGGCTGCTAACCAAAAATCACGTTTAATTAGCTCTTTTGTCTTTTTATCATAAGACATCTTCAGATAGTAAAAAGTTGAATGTGAAAAGTTATTGCCCCCTAATCAAGATACTTAAAAAATATAGCCAAATGTTAAACATTTAAATGATATACACAATAACCTTAAAAGTCTAGAGATCGACACAAAAAAAGTGAAACCTACAAAAAGAAAAGTGAATTAATAAATAAACTTAAAATCTAATTAAATAAACATGCATAAAAATTCATCTCAACAATGATTTTAATTTAAGTAAACACAATATTGAATTATGTTCATGCAATACTGGCCAAAAGCTAGCATTCAAAAATAACTGCCAGTACAGTTCTCATTTTTCTAAAATTAATGGCCATGGTCCCCACTCTGATATTCACAGTAACCCTTTCTACTACCATAAACTTAAAGGCATGCCCAGGATTATGTTGGATATGTTTAAATAAACCATTGGTGTTTTTTTTTCTTTTTTAATACCATAAGGATATTCATAACTACAATCTTTTTTTCGTTCAGTCTTTGCTATGTAAAATCCTGGGCATTCCTAGTAAAGTGCGACATACACAACACCTTTTGTTTCACAGTAGAATGTCCCCGTTAGTGTACATTTTTGCTCCTTTATTTCAAAATATTCCCAAGTAGCTGCATCACCCACATTTGGACATTTTTCCTTCCCCTTTTAACACTCCCTATTGTAGAGGTTGCCTTTTCAAAAACATTTTTCAAGCTGTTGCCTTTCTTGTACACCAAAATAGGTTTTATCCATAACTTATCCCTCAATTCTGCATCCTCCTTCAGTATGACCCATTTTTCTATAACCCATTTTATAGTATCACAGTCCAGGTTAAATGTGGTGATAAAAGAATTCCTACAGGCTACACTATTGGAAGATTCATCCCCTTGTATACTACTGACTCACTGCATAGGATTGTTAATCTCCCCTTTTATACCACAAGATAAAAATTGGTTCAAAGTTGTTACTGTCTCTTTTGTTTACCACCTCATGCATGAGGTTATTTACAAAACGGATAAGGATGTCCCTTTCTCCGGAACATTTCCCTTAAATTGTAACACTCCTCTATAAATTGTTCATCTCGTGTGACCATCTGTGTGGCCTTTACAAACTGGCCCTTAACCACAGCTCTTTTCTGGGAAAGTGGATGGGCAGTGGGGAGGTTTAAAAATGTGTTAGAATATGTGCATTTTCGGCAGATAGATGCTACAGAATTGTCTCATAACCTGTCCTTCTCTAACTTGACATCCGGGTAGTTAATGCTCTCCTCCGCAATTTTGTGTGTAAATTTTAGGAATGTAGTACTGTTGATAATGTACTCCAAAAATGTTGGAATCTGAGATTTTGAGTCTTTCCACACTATTAGGATGTCATAAATATATCTAACGTATAGCCTACAAGAATGAAAAAAATCACTAGTGTAAAAATATTTATTCTCCCATTGGATCATAACTATACTAGCAAACAAAGAACTGCATGAGGAACCCATGGCTACCCCGTTTTTGTAGATAATATTCACTTCAAATATGAGACAGTTGCTCTTAAGTATGATGTTAAGAAGTTCTTCATACAATTAATCTTTTCTTGTTCTAGCCCTTTTTGAAACAAAAAGTCAGAAAACCATTCCAGTCCTAAGTCATGTGGTATTACTGTATATAGGTCCCTAACATCTACTGTGATGAAAATATCAGTCCCACTGTATTCCAAATGGGTGATTTTACTTAAAAAAAAATTCCAGAAATCCCAATATACTTGTTTTTTTTGTGCTACTAATCCTTTCTTTCTCATCCAGAAAATTTCGCACACGCAATAGTGACTGAACCTCTAGCACCAACAATAGGACGGAATGGGGGATTGATAATATCTTTGTGAATTTTGGGGGCTCCAAACATGGTTGGTATAAAAGGGAATACTGGGTACAGTAATTGAACTCATCTATGCTAATCCTTCTATCTATGAACATGTGATTTAATTATAGTTGAATTTGCTGGTATGCCCTATTAACGTCATTCTTAGATACAGGTGCAAAACTGTCTTCATTCAAAATGTCAACTGTCTTATTACCATAATTAGTGTTATACATCATAAGGACACCACCTTTATCAAGTTTCATAATTCGACAACCATTCTGTTTCACTTCCTCTATAAGAGTTCTTTCGGTACAAGAGATTTTATAATCATAATTCTTGTTCACATTGTGCACCATATTACACAAATCTAGTTCACTCATTTTCTCAAAAATTTACAATAAGGGGTGCAAGGGGGGGGAGGTTGAACACACTAGTCACTCTAAGGTTAGATATACCCACTGAACCCTCATTAAACATAAGCATGAAATTCAATTTTCTAACAAAATATTTCAAGTCAGTTACATTTGCTACATTAGCTTTTTTGTCTCAAGACATACCTTTTAAAAAAAGGTTGTTCAATTCAGGAAAAATAGTGTAATCAGTATAACTGTAAACTTTAAAATCCCCTTCTTGATTTTTTATAATGCTGCAAGTTAATTCAGTTTCACGTAAGTCATGTATAGACACAGTGTCCAAATCGCTACCGTTAAAGTCATTCATAAAAAAAGATCTGGTTCTAACTCTTCTATCCTCTGTATTCCCAACTTCACTGGTTGCAGTGGAGGGGGGGGGGCTGGCTCCTCTGCTGTTCTGCCACTAGTTAATTTGGGGGACTGGTTGTGGATTGAAATCCCGCTGTTGGTTTGTGCGATTCTTTTTCTTTAACTGCTCCAATCAACTTAACGGGGGGAAATTCTAAAGGGTGGTCCCAATCTAGTTGTTCCATATTCCCCTGTGTACCTTCCTCAATAAACCGATGCATAACATGTTGATTATTAGGTTTTGTCCGAGGATGCCCTTTCTGGTATTGATGGAAGTTCTTTTTACCCTAGACCTGGAACCTGGTGGACTAGGATACGCTTTTCCATTGTGTTAGTCTGACTTATCGCTATCCAATTTCTTTATTTTCTTCTGTCTCAAGCCTTGGATCTGCTCATTTATGTTCCTAAATATATGAAGATGCTCATACTTATATCGTTCATACTGCAAGCTGCATAATTAAGTTGTCAAGCAGTTCTCCGGTTAATTGGTCGATGGTTTTGGAGTTATATTTTAGCAAAAGCTCCATATATCCATGTCTGCTGAAAAGTGTAATTAAATCTCTATGGAGGGGTGAGTCCTTCTCGATGCCAGTGGGATATTGCCAAATGTGTAAGCTTTTAAGGACTCTACTAGTGTGAATGCAATCCGTAAAATAAGCGTTTTTAGCTGAAGTTTCTTAAGTTTTAACAGTTTATAGTCAAATTCCTCCAGTTTTTCATTAAATGAATCTACCAGATATAGACTGTGCCTTAAAATCAAAATTGCTTCGTAACCAGTCACTCAGTATAGGAACATTGTTAATGGATGTTTGAAATCCTTCTGTGGCAACACTACCAGGATCACTTTGTTGAGGGAAAAAAGTGTTAGCAGCAACATTGTTTCTCATAACATCCTGATGAATGGCTCTTTGGTTTATCCCTCTGTTCAAATTCTGGGAAATGGCATCCATCCTCTGCAATAACTGCTGAATTAAGACAGTTTGATTCCGCACCGTTTGGTGTAAGTCTGCGGGTTCGAGTTCAAATAACAATTGGGCTGCAGCTTGCATCCCCGTAGCCATCCTTGCTCTCCAATAATAAACTCCAAAATAAACAAGAAAAAGACAAACCACTAAAAAGCAAAGCAACAAGAAAGAAATGAACCACAGTGGACTTTGCTGCTTATCAAAAATCACATTTAATGAAGGCCTAAGTCTTTTTATCATAAGACTTCTTCAGATAGTAAAAAGTTAAGTGCAAAAAGTTTAAATACAGTGCCCCTAATCACATGATACTTAAATAAATAAATAAATAAACCAAATATTAATAAATGTTAAAACCTAAGAAATGTCAACTGCACGTTTGTTTAATTAGATTTTAAGTTAATTAATTCACTTGATATTTCTTTACATAGGTTTTTCACTTATTTTTTATGTCAATCTATAGACTTTAAGGTTGTGTATATCATTTAAATGTTTAATATTTGGTATTTTTTTAAAGCAATTATGTGATTGGGGCAATGTATCTATACCTTTTGCATTTAACTTTTTACTTTATGAAGAGGTCTTACGATAAAAAGATGAAAGTGCTCATTAAACGTGATCTTTGGTTAGCAGCAAAGTCTGCTGTGGTCTATTTCTTCTTTGCTGCTTTGTCCCTACAATCCTTATTTGAAGGAAGCAACTTGGTAGAAGGCAAAAGCTTGGAGGGATTGTCATAAGAAACAGACACTACAGAAGGATTGCAGACAAAACAGAAGCAACATGAATAAAGGTAGGTCTGTTACAAAACCAAACTGTAGAATGAAAACAAGACCAACAAGCTCAAAGTATTAAAATCAGAATTTAATACACATTAAGCACTTTCACACCCAACAAAGGATGCTTCATCAGACCAAAGCATAAAATACACAGATTCAAACATTTTTACACAGCAGTCAATCATTAAAACCAATTAATTGGGGCTATCTAATAAAACAGATCACGGAATTTGAGTGGAGGTTTACAGACATCAGGCAGCTTGTAAAATCTGTCAGATTTCTTAAGAGCTGGGAGCTGAGAATCAGGGGTTACAAAAGCTACTGAAAAGGTAGCCAGGAGGGCAGCCAGAACTGGAGGAAGAGCAGAAGGCTTGGGAGACTCCATCTGGAAGAGCTCGTACTACCTCTTCTGGATATCAGAAACCTGAGAGCAATCCCACTCAAAGAATTCCATCATACAGGAAAGAGTGTCCCCAAAGGAGGGTTCCTCTAAAGGGGAACCTGGTGTAATAGAATCCTCTTCCTCTGAACCATAGTCCAAAGGGAAAGGGATCTGAGAAGAGTAGGCTGATGACTTTTCCCCTGAGTCCTGATCCTTATCAGAGGAATCCAGCTCCCTAGGTCTTTTAAGAGGAGTGGAAGACCAGGGAAACGCAGGCACACAGACCGCATGACAAGGCTTTAAAGTCATTAAAGCATTGCATACATAACATGCAAATATTTCAAGCACGGGCATTAATGCCCTTCTAGCTTGCCAATATACCGAAAGACTTGTTCCCATAATAAGTTTCCAGGCTGCTCTTAAAAATATCTAAACTAGTACTTGCTTTAATGGTATTTAGTAGTATGTTCCATGCATCAGATGCTTTCTCAGAGAACCAATATGTACACTTCTCATTCCTACAGAATCGTCTACATAGGTTGCTTGATGAATCTCTACTACATTTTGATAACTTCAAACATTCCCAGAGGTAGACGTCTCTAAATGCCATATATACTTGAATAAGACTTACTCTTCTATGTCTGCAAGAGACGCTGTACAAGTTCAGATACTTTAGTCCTTCATAACTTAAATGTTCACATCCATGGATGCCCTTGGTATATTTCCAATGTACTTTTTCCAGTTTACTCATGCTTGTTTTCTTATAGGGTTTCCATATTGTTACTCCATACTCAAGTTTGGGTCTAATGTAATTAACAAACAATGACTTCATTATTTCTGATTTCCTAGCCTTTATAAATCTTTTTATACAACCTATAGTTCTATAACAAGAAGTTTTGTACTCACCATAACGTTCGATGTATGCAGTCCATCTCACCCACATTCTTACCCGTGGGTTCGGAGCCGAACCTCAGCTCCGACTCGGCCATACTCTAGCTCGAAGTCTTTCAATTGGCTGGGCTAAGAGGTATCCCATGTTGCACTGCTCCCTTTTCCCAGATCTTGTTTGCTGCAAGCTCAATCACTCAATCACTCACCCTCCATACACAGAACACAGAGAAGGAAAAAACATTCCAGTAATAAAAGGAGTACTGAACTAACCTCTAGGTCCTCCAGGATGGGGGAAGGTGGGAGGGTAAGAAAGAATGTAAGGCGAGATGGACTACATACATCGAACGTTATGGTGAGTACATAACTTCTTGATGTTATGTAGTCCAATCTCGCTACATTCTTATCAGTGGGACAGCGTCCCCAGCACCTGAACCCTGGGAGGCTCAGTGGAAAAGACTCCTGAGCACTGTGGAACCAAAGGAAGATCTGCCTCTGGATACCAAATCCAATTTGTAGCGAGTAATAAAGGTGTGAGGAGATGCCCATGTAGCCACAGCACAAATACCATCCATAGACATCCTGGTATGAAATGCTGTAGAGGTAGGCATGGATCGGGTAGAATGAGCCTTCACTCTAAATGGTAAATCCTTACCACCTGAGGCATAAATGAAGGAAATACAACTAGAGATCGATCTAGACAAGGTCACTTTGGAAACAGGAGACCCAATCTTATTTTCTGAAAATGAGACAAATGGTTGATCCGATTTTCTAAGATCCTTCGTTCTGTGCAAATAAAAACGCAACTGCCTGTGAACATCCAGCTGGTGAAATTTAAATTCTGCCCTATTAGAAAACTCTGGAAAAAATACGGGCAGTTAAATGGATTGGTTGAGATTACTAACCGAAGCCACTTTTGGCATAAAGGAAGGGTTTTGGTCTGAGGGAAACCATGTCCTTGTGAAAAATCAAGTAAGGCGGTCTGATTGACAAAGCTTGGAGCTCTGAGACATGTCTAGCTGAAGTGATGGCTACCAAAAAGATAGTTTTCCAAGTCAAATATTTCAGTTCACAAGTAGCTGCAGGCTCAAAGGGGGAAGAGGTGAGACATTGTAGCACATAATTTAGGTCCCAAGGCATGACCGGGTCAAAGACTGGAGGGCGAAGCAGCATAGTGCCCTTCAAGAATGCCTTACAAAGTCTATGCGCCATTAGACTGGGTTCATTAGCGACGTGAAAAGTGGAAATAGCGGCCAGCTGTACTTTAATGGTCGCGGCTGCTGACCCCTGATTGAAAAGCATGGAGAGAAATCCCAGAACTGAAGAAACTGGAGCTGTATAAGGATCAATTTGTCTTGCCTGAGCCCAGATGGAGAATCTTTTCCATTTACTGGAATAAATCTTTCTGGTCGAAGGCTTATGGGAAGAAGACAGAATATGAACCACTTCCTGAGAAAACTGATGACGCCTGACTAGTGATGGAAGTGGAGTAGCCAGGCTGCCAACCGGAGGGTCCTAAGAGAGGGATGGAACTGCCCTGACATATGAGTCAGTAGATCTGGCTGTGGGTCCAGAATCCAAGGGGCGTCCATGAGACAGGAATGGAGAAAGGGGAACCAAATTTGACTAGACCAGTGTGGAGCAATCAGAATCATTGTGCTTCCCAAGGATTGTGCTTTCTGAATAACCTTTGTCAGCAGAGGAACAGGCAGGAAGGCATAAAGTAGACCAGAGGGCCAATCATGAACTAGAGCGTCCCTGGGTGACTCCCCCTGAGGGGGGATAAGGGTGAAGTAGCTGCTGCACTTGGTGTTGAGGGGACTGACAAATAGGTCGCAGCAAGGCTGACCCCATCTGTGGAAAAATCTGCTCCGCAACTTGACTGTTCAGAGACCACTCGTGAGGCAACAGAATAGCTCTGCTCAACTTGTCGGCAATCACGTTGGACTTCCCCGGAATGTGCGTTGCTACAAGAAAACGTTGGGAAGACACTGCCCACTGCCACACTCGAATGGCCTCTCTGCAAAGGGGGTACGACTTGGATCCTCCCTGCTTGTTCAGATACCATACCACCGACATACTGTCTGAGTGGATCGCAATTGTCCCGAGAGAAAGAAAGCTTTGAAGTGCTTGCAACGCTAATAGCACTGCTCTCATCTCCAAGATATTGATATGCAGATGTATCTCGTTTTCCTGCCAAGCGCCTTGGACTGTCCTGCTGAGATAATGCCCCCCCACATCTGAGAGGCAACCGTGGTCACTGTGGCAACAGGAGGGGATGGGACGAAGGGTTTTCCCACATTTAGGTTGCTGGTGTGAAGCCACCAGCATAGATCTTGCTTGCACTTGTCTGTGATCGTTATAAGATGAGAAAGTGGAAGATGTTGTAGAGACCACTGGGCGAAGAGTACCCACTGAAGGAGCCACATGTATAGCCTCACCAGAGGAACCAGCATAATTGTTGCAGTCACTGTCCCTAACAATTTGAGAACCGTTTTTGCCTTCACTTTTTTTAGAGGGAGCAATGCGTACACCTGTTGTTGCAAACCCTGAATCCTTTCTTGTGGTAAAACGCCCTCATGAGCACGGTGTCTAACTCGGCGCCTATAAAGGTGACATGCTGCAAGGGCAACAAGGCATTCCCAGTTTAGAGTGATGCCCAATTGTTGACACAGCTTGATAGTGGTGTCTCTGGTCTGTAGTAGCAGATGCCTGGTGGTGGCAGAAAGGAGCCAGTCGTCCAGGTACGGAAACACTTGGAATCCCTGACGTCTCAAGTGAGCCATCATCACTGCCATACATTTGGGGAACTCCTTGGGGCTGTGGTGAGACCAAAGGTCAGGGCACGAAATTGAAAATGACTGGCTCCCAGCTGGAAGCGTAGAGGACTTCTGGATGCCCTTATCCATCTTTATATGGTAGTAAGAATCCTTTAGGTTGATGGAGCACATCCACACTTCTTTTCCCAACAATGGGAGAATAGACTGCAATGTGACCATTCGGAACTTGGACTTCTTCATGTGGAGGTTCAAGCGGCTGAGATCCAAGATGGGCCTCAGGTCCCCTGTTCTTTTTGGCACCAAAAAGAATCTGGAGTAAGTCCCTAATCTGGTCTGAGGGGACATGCTGGATGGCTCCTTTTTCTAGCAGCTTTATAACCTCTGAAGCTGCTGAATCCCTTTGATTGGGTGGAACATCTGGGATTCTTTTTATCGGTGGGGGAGGGAGAAGAGAAGGGAATGCAATATCTTCTGGAAACTATTTTTAATACCCACTGGTCCTGGGTGATGTTTTGCCAGGCTTCTGGGTATAGTGAAATGCGACCCCCGACTGGCTCTGGAAATGCGCAGTCGGGCCCTCCCATCAGGAGTGCTGGTAGGGAGAACCAAGAAAGGAATTATGGTCTCCCTGGTTACGCGGGCCTCCTCTGCCTCTAGGGCGGCATCTACCTGAGTTACCACCCCCTCCCTTGCCTCTGGAGGGGGAATCACTTTGTGCATCATGAAAAAACCTCTGCGATTTCCTGAACCACATTTTCCCACTCTTCTGGACCTTGGGATAAGGTCTAGAAGGCATGGAAAAATGGACTCACACGGCAGACAGAGTTTTTCCCTCTTGCTCGCATCTACTGAGAGTGTCTTTCACCTTGGTTCTGAACAACGAGGAACCATCAAACTGGGCATTGGTGAATGCAGACTTGAAGGCCTCCGCGAAATTACAGAGGTGCATCCAGGAGTTCCTCCTGAGAGAAACTCCGGAACTCACTGCCCTACTTGCTCCTTCGGCTGCGTAAGAGATCAGCCTCATGGAGGAGTTAGCAATAAAATTTAGGGTAGACATCTGAGCATTGACTTACGTTACCCTGCAGAGAATCTCCAAGCTCTTTCAGGAGATCGCTTTGGAGCCATGTAAAATGTGACAAGTAATTCAGCGACTGCAGAGTAAAGGCCGCTGAAAAAAACATATGCTTCCCATACTGGTCCATGGTCCTAGACTCCTTGCTAGGGGGATGGACGTTAGATAAAGTCTCAGCCAGTTCCTTCTTGGTGGCTGCTGCCACCACCATGCCATCTACTGGAACACCCTTTGTGAGAAACTCTTTGTCAGCAGGGGCGGATAGAAATTTGTTGGGTCTCCCGGGGACTGGTTCCACAATGTCACGGGTTTTCCACACCCTTTGACAAACCAGATCCAGGAGTTCGAAGGGTGGAGAAACCCAGGACGCAGAGGGCTGAACCCCAAAGGCCTTCAGGAACACTGACTCCTCCTCGGAGGGGGGTTTTGAGGACCAGTCGCTTCTCTGCTTCAAGATCTCTAGGACAGAGAAAGAGATATCCTTAGAGGATGACTTGGAGGACCCCCTCTGATTCCTCGAGGTCGGTGTCTGATGTGAGAGACTTCCTGGGAGTCGATGTGCTTCCGCTTGCACATACTTTTTCTGGGTGGCTCCTCAGGCAGAAACTCTGGGGGGCCCTCAGAAATTTGGGGACCAGTCATGGAGGTATCCTGAGGCCTTGGGTCTCCGCTGTCCAAAGATAGGGGGTGATCAGAGACTGATACCGGAGCTGGAGGGGGTGGAGTGTCAATGCTGTATGATGCAGCTGAGGACCTGGCCAGCACGCTCCCCATGACCTCGAAAGCTGGTCCCCCCGGCTCCAAAGATTGACCAACCATGGAAGACCTCGGAGCAGAAGGGACAAGGACCGAAGCTGAAGCAAGGGTCAGGCTCACCCGAGCCGAAGCATCGAGAGGGAGGCTAGGAGCCAAAGAGCATCTCAAAACCTTCCCCTCGGGTCCGACCGAGGAACCATGAGTCCTGGACCCCGTGGATGGAGCCGACGGGGTCGGAGCTGAGATCGGAGCCAATAAGCCAGGAAGGGCTATCGGAGCTGACCTAGAAGCATCAGACTGCGTCGACCACTCTGGCTCCGAAGGCTGAGATTTGCTTGGAGGATCTATCGACGATGGATGGGTGATGGGCTCCGGAGCTGACTGGGCTGGAGCCAAAAGCAATTTAGCCAGCACTGGTGATTGGAGCAGTCTCTGCACCACTCTATCCACATCCACATCAGAGTGTGTCCTGGAGGACCTAGAGGACAAGGTAGGAGACCTAGACCTACTCCTCAGAAGGAGACCTGCGAGGAGGAAAAACAGGTCTAAAATTTGGAGACAGGCTCCGAGCTAGTATCTCCGTCACCGGCTCTGAGAGGCTGGGAGCCGATGTAGGTTCTGTCGATTCACAAGCTTCCTTCGGCACTGAAGACAGTGGAGCCAAGGATGCCACAGTAGACTTAGTAACTTTCTCCAGAGACTCCGATAATACAGATGGAGCCGGAGATTGCTTTTTGCTTTGGATGTTTTGTCTCTTTTAGAGGGACAGGACTTCACACTAGAAGACCTCTCCAAATCCTCCTCAAAGGAGGGTTTCAGTAGTCCCTTCAGAATTAGTTTGTTCTTCCTTTCTTGAAGAACATGAGGGCTGAATGCGTGACAGAACGCACAAGACTCCTGAAGGTGTATAGCCCCCAAACAATAAACACACACAGAGTGCCCATCAGTAATCGACATCTTGCACCCACATTTACTACATTTCTTAAAGCCCAAAGGCTTATGTTCTTTTGTATCCTTAGACATGGTCGGCGGGATACCAGACACAACACAACAGTAAACTGACACCAGCAACAAGCGCTGGAACTAGAATATAATAAACTACAGACACCACACAAGGACTTGTAACTCAAACGGTCCTGACAGGAAAACCAAGGGGAAGGACTAGGTCCTCTAACTTAAACGGCTCTAGCCCGGAGGGGATAGGTACCTAAAAACAAAACGAGCATAGAAGGGAAAACAGACAACCAAGGGAGGACTAGGTCCTCTAACTGAAACGGGCCTAGCCCATTGGGAGATAGCTGATGGGATACCAGACAAAAAGTACGACAAAGGCCACAAAGGCCGCACAAAACAGGTTCCACAAACCAACAACACACACACCTAGCTATGAAAATAGCTTTTGGAGCAAAATTTTAGTCAAAGAAGACAAAGTTATACTTAGCCACAGCCAAGAGCGAGACCATGTCTGAGCTTTACGAGCGGCAAATGAGATCTGGGGAAAGGGACCAGTGCAGCATGGGATACCTTTTAGCCCAGCCAACTGAAAGACTTTGAGCTAGAGTATGGCTGAGTCGGAGCCGAGGTTCGGCTCCGAACCCACGGGTAAGAATGTAGGTGAGATTGGACTATATAAAATCTATCATCAACCAATTAGTTGATATGATTAGAAAAAAACTTATAGTTGTATCTACCCATATACCCAAGTCCTTAAATGAGTCTACAGTTTCAATCACTATCTGCTGTATTAAATATTCACCTTTCAATTCGTGTCCCCCAAATCTCATATGATTAGTTTTTGATGTATTTATCAGGATATTATTCTCCTGTGCTCAAATGGTCAACTTAGTCAAGTCCTTTTGCAGACATGCCTTATCTGTAACACATGTAATCAATTTACCCACTTTCAGGTCTTCTGCATATAAACTGTAGAATACCACAGATGAAAAAGTTAGGTCTGAAAGATACAATCTAAACAAGTAAGGGCCTAGGATAGAGCCCTGTGGGATACGCTGACTGTAACCAAGAATTTCACCTGTCCAGTTGCTGTATGATACTTACCATGTCTTATTTGTAAGCCATACAGCTATCCATCTTATCAAAAGTACCTAGTTGTTCTAATTTATTGATCATTGTTTTGTGTATGAACCTATCGAATGCTGAAGTTAAGTCTATATAAATGACATAGCTGTTATTATACTGTTATAGAATATCATGTTACAGGTGGCAATACATCTATTTTAACATATGCATGCTGATATACTGTTTCAAGTCCCAACCTATCCAATTCTGACAATAACTTATCCAATATTACCTTCTCCATTATTTTGCACAACATGAAAGTAGACTTAAGGGTCTATATAACTCTGGGTTTGTCTTACTCCCCTTTCCCTTAAAGAAAGATTTAATAAGTGCATGTCTCCAATCTTGATGAATCTTGCCATATTTATATGACCTACTGAATAATAGATATAATGGTATTGTAAGTTATTGCTGAAGTGTTCTCAAGTCATTATTACTAATTCCATCTCCTTCCTGTGTTTTGTTTGTACAGTTCTTTTTGGATATAATTTAATTTGATTCTAGTATCTGCGGTTAGGATGCACAAGCCAGTGCATTTCTTTGTGCCGGTCCCAAGCCCGGATAAATGGGGAGGGTTGCGTCAGGAAGGGCATCCGGCATAAAACTTGGCCAAATTATTCATGCGGACACCAGTAAATATTTATATATCAGATCGGTCAAGGCCCGGGTTAACGACGACTGCCACCAGTACTGTTAGCCAACAGGGTGCTGGCAGAAATTGGGCTACTGTTGGTCGAAGGAGGAGAGGAGGTGGAAGGCATGGCCAAAGGCAGGAAGAGAGGAGAAAGGCTAGGACTGTGGTATTGAGGGTCGGAATTTTGAATGTTGGCAGTATGACTGGCATAGGGAGAAAGATAGCCAATATGATAGACAGAAGGAAGGTTGGTATATTGTGTGTGCAAGACACCAGATGGAAGGGGAGTAAGGCTAGATATATCGGAGGTGGGTTCAAATTAATTTTTCATGGTGTGGATGGGAGGAGAAATGGCGTAGGAGTTATCCTGAAGGAACAGTATGCTAAGAGTGTTTTGGAGGTGAAGAGAGTGTCGGATAGAGTAATGTTTATGAAGCTGGAAATTGATGGTATAATGATGAATGTTGTTGGTGAATATGCTCCACAAGTTGGGTGTGTGATGGACGAGAAAGAAAAATTTTGGAGTGAGTTGGATGAAGTTGTGATGACTGTACCCAAGGGTGAGAGAGTGGTGATTGGAGCAGATTTCATTGGGCATGTAGGTGAAGGGAACAGAGGGGATGAGGAAGTGATGGGTAGGTATGGTGTTAAACGAAGGAATGCAAAAGGTCAGATGGTAGTGGATTTTGCGAAAAGGATGGATATGGCTGTGGTGAATATGTATTTTAACAAGAGAGAGGAGCATAGGGTGACATACAAGAGTGGAGGAAGATGCACACAGGTGGATTATATCTTATGTAGGAGGGCCAGTTTGAAGGAGATTGGAGATTGTAAAGTGGTGACCGGGGAAAGTGTAGTTAGGCAGCATAGGATGGTGGCTTGTAAGATGACGTTGGTGATCAAGAAGAGGAGGAGGAGTGTGAGGACAGCACCAAGGATCAAATGGTGGAAATTGAAAAAGGGTAACTGCGAGGTAGAATTCAGGGGAGAGTTAAGACAGGCACTGGGTGGCAGGAAGAGTTACCAAATAGCTGGGTAACTACAGCAGAGATAGTAAGGGAGGCGGCTAGAAAGGTGCTTGGTATGACATCTGGACAGACGAAGGGCGACAAGGAGACATGGTGGTGGAATGAGGAAGTACAGGAGAGTATACAGAGAAAGAGGTTGGCAAAGAAGAAGTGGGATTGTCAGAGAGATGAAGAAAGTAGACAGGAGTATAAGGAGATGAGATGCATGGCAAAGAGAGAGGTGGCAAAGACTAAGGATAAGGCATATGAAGAGTTGTATGAAAGGTTGGACACTAAGGAGGGAGAAAAGGACCTGTACCGACTGGCTAGACAGAGGGACCGAGCTTGGAAAGATGTGCAGCAGGTAAAGGTGATAAAGGATAATGAGGGAAACATACTTACCAGAGGAGAGCGTGTTGAGGAGATGGAAAGAGTACTTTGAGGGGTTGATGAATGAAGAGAATGAGAGGGAGAGAAGGTTGGATGATGTGGGGATAGTGAATCATGAAGTGCAATGGATTACCAAGGAGAAAGTAAGGATAGCTATGAAGAGGATGAAAAATGGAAAGGCTGTTGGTCCAGATGACATACCTGCGGAAGCATGGAGATGTTTAGGTGAAATGGCAGTGGAGTTTTTAACCAGATTGTTTAATGAAATTTTGGAAAGTGAGAGGATGCCTGAGGAATGGAGAAAAAGTGTTTTGGTACTGATTTTTAAGAATAAGGGTGATGTGCAGAGCTGTAGTAACTACAGAGGGATTAAATTGATCAGTCACAGCATGACGTGATGGGAAAGAGTAGTGGAAGCTAGGTTAAGAAGGGACGTGATGATTAGTGATCAGCAGTATGGTTTCATACTAGGAAAGAGCACTACAGATACGATGTTTGCTCTGAGAGTGTTGATGGAGAAGTACAGAGAAGGGCAGAAGGAGTTGCATTGTGTTTTTGTAGACTTAGAGAAAGCATATGACAGGGTGCCTAGAGAGGAGTTGTGGTATTGTATGAGGCAGTCGGGAGTGTCAGAGAAGTATGTAAGAGTGGTAACAGGATATGTACGAGGGTAGTGTGACAGCGGTGAGGTCTGCAGTGGGAGTGACGGATGCATTTAAGGTGGAGTTGGGATTACATCAAGGATCAGCTCTGAGCCCTTTCTTATTTGCAATGGTGATGGACAGATTGACAGACGAGATCAGACAGGAGTCCCCATGGACTATGCTGTTTGCAGATGACATTGTGATCTGTAGTGAGATTAGAGAACAGGTGGAGGAGACCCTGGAGAGATGGAGATATGCTCTAGAGAGAAAAGGAATGAAGGTCAACAGGACTAAGACAGAATATATATGGGTGAATGAGAGGGAGGATAGAGGAATGGTGAGGATGCAAGGAAGTAGAGGTGGTGAAGGTGGATGAGTTTAAATACTTGGGATCAATAGTTCAGAGTAATTGTGAGTGTGGAAGAGAGGTGAAGAAGAGAGTACAGGCAGGATGGAGTGGGTGGAGAAGAGTGTCAGGATTGATTTGTGACAGACGGGTATCAGTAAGAGTGAAAGGGAAGGTCTACAAGAGGGTAGTGAGACCAGCTATATTATATGGGTTGGAGACAGTGACACTGACAAAAAGGCAGGAGTTAGAGCTGGATGTGGTAGAGTTAAAGAAGTTAAGATTTGCACTGGGTGTGACGAGGGTGGACAGGATTAGGAATAAGTATATCAGAGGGTCAGCCCAGGTTGGAAGGTTTGTAGACAAAGCCAGAGAGGCAAGATTACGTTGGTGTGGACATGTACTGAGGAGAGATGCTGAGTATATTGGGAAAAAGATGCTAAGGATGAAGCTACCAGGTAACAGGAAAGGTGAGAGAGGACATGCAGGTGGTTGGTGTGACAAAGCAAGATGCAGAGGACAGGAAGAAATGGAAATAGATGATCCGCTGTGGCGACCCCTAACGGGAACAGGCGAAAGATGATGATGATCAGCGGTTACCTAGATGTCACCAGGACAACTTCTCACCCCCTTTGTGGAGCCAAACTCTTTTTGCAAAAGGTTTTGTAAATATATCTATAATCTGTTGTGTCTGAGAATACATTTTAGAATCTACACACAGTTTATCAATTTGTATGTCTCACACTGCTTAATTTGTCCAGCTTATTTACTTCAGTTTTCAAAGTTGTAATTTGACCTCTCGTCCATTCCTTATATTTTTTTTGCTTCTCATCTTAATCAGGTATCTTGTTCTTATGGAACTATATCCCCTTGACATTGTATGCCTAGATCCTGATGTTAAACATTTTCTTATTTTTGCACTCAATTTCTCTTTCAAAACTTTCCACAGTCCATCTGCAGTTTTTCCACTGAACAGCTCACTCCAGTTAGTTTCACATAGTCACTGTTTTGCTTCCATATAATCTGTAATTAATCTTCTGTGCATTGGTTTAGATTTCAGTTTGGCAAAATTATCTAGCAAAAAATTAACCTTTATAACCCCGTGACCACTGCACATCAACGGTGGTAAAATCTGATTTGAAGTAACAGTAATTTCATTAGGAACACAATCTCTAATATGTTCCATTCCCTTGGTAGTTTTTTTACAATTTGAATCAAAGTACAGTTGTGTACACATACCATAAATGTAGATGTTCGAATGTATTCACTGTTGCAATTATCACATTTGGGTTATCCCTGCCAGGGTAGCTTTCAGTCGGCCCGAATACCAGAGGCTTAATATTTCTGCATTGGTTGGTGTCGCTTCAGGACTAACGTCAGGTCGTCAGTAGTACAAAGTAAGGCAGCTGACGCCATTACATCAGTTTTTCTTGCCCTGTCAAGAGCATCCAAGCGGGAGCCAGGATAGGGTGGAAGAACCCCACCAGTAGAAAGTAAATACCAAAAAGATATTTGTAATGAGAGAGAGAAAGGGGGAAGGATGGAGGGAAACCAGGACTGCAACAGTAAATACACTCGAACATCTACATTTATGATAAGTGTACACAACTGTATTATGCTCTTCATGTTACACTGTTGCAGACATCACATTTGGGTTGATTCCCAAAGCTGAGGAAAAGGGTGGAGGCAGTCAAGCAGACTGGGGGCTGGCTAGGATATCCTGCAAGACTGCAGTGGCAAAGCCTGCCCTGGATTTGGAGAAGATAGGCAGGTTTTAATGCTTGGTGAAGGTATGAACAGATGTCCATGTTGCAGCCTCCAGGATGTCCCTGGTGGGAACTCCACTGAGGAAAGCTGTAGAGGTGGAGGTTGCTCTGGGAGAGTGAGTTCTGACCCCTTAGGGGGAGGTTTCCCGTATTGCTTGTAGGAGAAATGGATACAATGTGCTATCCATATGGAAATGGTTTGTTTGGATATGGCTTTGCCCTCTGCTCCTGCAGAAAAGCTGACTAACAACTGATCAGCCTTTCTGAATGATTTAGTCCTGTCTAGATAGAATCTGAGCTGTCTGTGTACATCTAGAGAGTGCAGTATTCTTTCCCCCTTGTTTTGTGGGTTAGGGAAAAAGGTGGGCAAATTAATGGATTGGTTGAGAGCCACACTGGACACCACTTTTGGCATGAAGGATGGGTTAGCCTGAGGGAGACCCTGTCAGCATGGAAAATGATGAAGGGCTCTACAGCCATTAGTGCTTGTAGCTCGGATACTCTTCTTGCTGAAGTGATGGCCAGAAACAAGGCTGCCTTGCATGAGAGAAACTTTAATTCTGTTGAAGCTGCTGGTTCAAAGGGGGGCAGGGTGAGTTTCTCTAACACTAAGTTTAGGTCCCAAGCTGGAGTAGGTGCTTTTCTGGGTGGCCTCAAGTTGCTAGCCCCTCTGAGGAACTGTTTGATGAGAGGGTGTGAGAAAAGAGGTTGCTCAATGCTGAAATGAGCAGAAATAGCAGAGGCATGAATTTTACTGGAGAAAAAGGATAGACCACTGTGTAGTAGGTCAGCTAGGTAATCCAGAATGAGAGGTAGGGAGGGCTGTGCCGTATCAGGACCCTTAGCCTGGATCCAGGTGCAAACCTTTTCCATTTGTTAGCATAAGACTTTCCAGTGCTAGGGCGTCTGGCCTCACGTATAACATCTAGAACCAGTTGACTGAAATTGGCAGCTTGTACGGTGGGTCAGGGAATAAACCAGGCTGCCAAATTGAGGGTCTGCAAGTGGGGATGCATGAAATCTCCTTCCCTCTGGGTTAGGAGTGTTGAGATCTGAGGGAGATGCCATGGTGGCAGAGGGGACAGGCTGCGCAGCAGTGGGTACCGGTGTTGGCATGGCCAGTCTGGCTTTTCCTCCTTTATTTTGAGCAGTACCCTGATAATGAGAGGTAGTGGAGAAAATGCATATATGTATAGGTAATTGAGGTTGGGAGGTTATTCCAAAGTTTGGAGGTAGTAAAGGAGTAAAGCATTTGGCCAGCTGGAAAAGTGAAATAATGGGCCAACAATGTTACAAGGTCACCAAAGGAAAAAAATCACACAAAGGTGTGAAAGCATTCCATTGCACTGAGAACATATATGACAGCAATACAGTAACATCAAAAGCACCTGCAAAATGGTATTCATAGAAATGGCTGCTGTCATGAAATCTCCCTTGCAGAAGTAAATTGAAGGGGGGAAGGGACTGGAAGAAGGTGGAACGAGACTGAATTTTCCCTTATGGAGTAAAAGCAGAGCATCCAGTTTTCAACCCAGGAAAACCAGATCCTGGGAGGGGGCTAGAGTGGATTTTTGGAGACTGAGGGTGAATCCCAGTCTCTCCAAAAGTGACACTGTGAAACTGAGAAGCATTCCCAGGGTGTCCTGTGAGGTAGCCTGGATAAGAAAGTCATTTAGGTATGGGAAAATAACTGAGAACTGCAGAAGGCATAGGCTGGATGCTATGAAGACCCTAGGAGCAGTAGTTAAACTGAAGAGTAAAACAAGAGATCTGAAAGTTTGATGAAAAGGCAGAGAACCTGAGGAATTCGTCTGCAGGTGGAGTGAATGGGGATGTGCAGGTATGCATTCAAGTCTAGGGAAACACAAAGCCCTGAGGAAGGAAGAAAAGTTTGCAGAATGAGCATCTTGAAAGATGGTACTTCCAAAAAGGTGTTGAGGTGAGAAGTCCAGAATGAGTCTCCAAGTACCTTCTTTTCTGGGGACCAGAAAAAGTCTTGAATAAAAATTTCTTCCTAGATATGGGTGTGGCACTGTTTCTATGGTGCACTAGTTGAGAAAGACCTGTAAGAGAGGTGGAAGTAGGTGCATTTGATTTGGAGGAGGGATATCCCTCAGCGACAGAACTTCCCTTAACATCATGTAACCTGGCTGATAGTCAGGCTGACTTGTCTGGAAAAGGATGTTGTCTAGACATGGAGTTTCTGGTAGGTATGTCAGTAAATCTTTCCCTAGAATGTCTTCTACCTTTCTGAAAGGATTTCTGATCATCATTCAACCCCTTTTTTCCCATTTTCTACATGGGGTCATGGTGTTGTGTCAACTGTTACCATCTCCATCTATTCAGTGCCACTCTCCTGCCATTTTGAAAATCATGCCCGACTGTCACATGTCTTCTCACACAGAATCCATCCACCTCTTTGCTTAACACCCTTGTTTCCTCTTGCCTTCTTCCTGTCTGTCCCTAATCTTCTTCAGCAGACTGTCTTCTGCTTTTCTGCACATGTGCCCGAACCACCACTGCTATCATCCTTGATCTTTTCTGCAATTGGGGCTACTTTGGCTTCTGCTCTTATGTCCTCCTTTCTTCATCTGTCCCACAGTGTGCATTCTACTCCCATCTCAGGCACTTCATCGCTATCACCTCTAGCTTCCTCAACAGCTTTTCCTTTACTGCCTAGGTTTCTGCACCATACAGTGGTACTGGTCACACCACTGTTTTGCACACCTCACTTTTCAGCTTCTTTGGCATTCTTCTGCCACATACTGATGGGTTTCTGATCCCGTCAGAAAAAGGAAGTGGGCTTAGCTGGGTAATTTTTTTGATACCCAAGTACTGATGCATGAAAAATCTGCTTCATTTTACCCTTCTCTTTTAGAAAAGATCTGCTGCAGAGATTCAAAATAAAAGATCCATGTGAAGGGGAAAATCCAAAAGCTTAGACTTAACATCCTCAGGGAGAGACTGCAGGCAAAGCCAGGTAAATCTTCTAATAAGAGATCCAGTAGAAGCAGCTCTGGTAGAAGCCTCTGCAGAATCACAGTCCCATTTCTCTGAATGCCTTGAAACTTGTTTAGAGTGCTCAAGCATAGAAATTGCTTGTTGCTTAGTATCAGAAGCCTCAAGGTTAGCCATTATCTTACTTAAATCCCCTAAAATGGACAAAGGTATTTTGCCATTTGAGTTTGGTAATTTAAAGCCCTGAAGGCAAGAGTGGCAGAAGTATAAACCTTCTTACCATACTGGTCCATGGCAATACTATCTCTGTCAGATGACAAAACATTGGTTGCTGGCAGAAGCTTAGGAGAAATGGAAAATTGCAGAAAGATCTGCTACAGCATTTTTGTATAGAAACTTAAGGTCCTCAGGTACCTTTATCTGGCTTCTTGGCTGATGGAGGCTGGGAATCAGGACAAGTAGAAATGGGTGCAAAGACATCCGGAAAAGCTTCTAATATTGGAGGGAGTCCCTACCTCCAGCAGGTAACAGTATTTTTTTTTATATATCAGATACCTGTTGGGATTCCCAAACTAAGTGTTTCACCATTTTAGATATAGATTCTCCCAAAGGTGATTTCCTCAATGGGAGTCAGAGGACAATGTGTCGTCATAAGAAGCAAGCTTGACCACAAGAATGGAAGTACAATGAATATGCTAAGAAATATTCATCTGAATCATATTCATCCTCCTCTTTCTCAGATGAAGATTCATGTTGTATCTTTTGAGGCAGAGAGGTGAAGTGAAGAAGTAGAGAGGAATGAAGGGGGATTGAGAGACAAGATAGCTTTATATAGGTCCTGTGAGAATTCCACCATTTCCTTTTCCCGAGATGTCTGAACAGGAGAAACACTTTCAGTTTTTTTTTCTTTTTCTTACAGGTGACATCTTCCTAATAATGAAGTGAGACAGGCAGGAACACTGGTGGACCTCAGTCAAGGTTCCAGGCATCTCTTCCTTTACAAGGATTTGAGGAATGCCCTCCAGTTCATCTGAAATGATCCCTCTGGGTTCCCCTTCTCATCCTTATCTGTATGAGTAGTTTCATCTGATGTGGGAAAGTCATACACAATACTAGCCTCGAGGCAGGACCACAGTACAGGGTGCCTGAGAAGGAGTCAGACGTACTGTGGATTACTGCAGCATCTCAATGGGTACATCCGAATTAGACTGGCAGCACACAATTCAGGCCTAGCCTTCTTGAACTTCTTTTTTGCTGACAGCAGGATGTCACAGGCTGAGGGTTCCTCCGTTTTTTGCTCATCTGTTATACAAATGATTGTTGTAATGTGTGCATGAAAATTTACTGTTACTCATGGAGCTTTTCTCCCCAGGCCTCTGCTGAAAAAGGACCTGTGCTCAGTCGGACTTTCCCGGTAAAAAATGTTAAATAAAATAAATAAATAAAAAGTCATACTAGGAAGGCAAGGTCAGCAGATATATTTTCTGCCATCATCTCTTGCAATTAAACAACATTTAGTACTGTAAGGTTCTTAACAAATTTCAGTACCCCCATCAAAGGTGCTAATCCCCAGCAAATATTTAGCTATTTGCATATTAATGCTAAAGCAGAGCTGTATAAGGATTTAATGATTTCACTGTCACAAGAGATTTTTTTTTAAATCCAGAATGTCTGGATTCAGCATTACTAGGGACAGATCACAAACTGGTTAAGTGTCGCAAGCATTAGTAACTGAATATTTACATTCTCGCTCTTAACTGCAGAGTAGGTCAGTGTCCACTGGAAATATCAGCTGTTTATTATTACATAAAAAGGGATGTGCAGCAATGAAGAGGAGGAAAGAGAAAGCATTCAGCATGTTCAAATCACTCCAGCTATTTTCACACAGATGCACACAAACAATAAGACTACATTTATGTAACATGAAGAAAGTTATAACCTGGCTAATTCTTAAATATTCAACATCATTAACTGGTTGATCTACCCCCCTCCCTTAAGCAAATGCAAATAAAAGAAATGGAGCTTGTTTACCTGTTTGTCCACAAACTCCCTGGCATCTTTCTCAATGTGGCCTTCATACAGGTTAGTGGTCATGTTCATAAGGCCTATCTTTGAAAGCCCAAAGTCTGTCAGCTTGATGTGACCAAGAGATGTTATTAATAAGCTGAAACAAAGAAGTACTGTGTGTTAATACTGTATGTGACTATGAACTGTAGCAAGGCAAGTAAAGACAACTAGCACATCAGTAGTCAACACCAGCTAACTAGTATGAGGGATGAAGCTGGGAGATTCATGTATATGTACCGCACCAGTAGAAAGTGGAGTCAAATACCTTGTTATACTTACCCTGCTGAATTCTAACTCTGAAGTTCCATGTATTGCCTCTTTAGACACTTTGGTTGACATTGGAGGAGAATACATGCTAAGCAGCAAAATCCCAGAACACTGACCTGCATGGATGGCTTTTGTCTTACCTAATAAACTTCAGCCCATCCCAGTACAAAATTAAAAGGTCCCAAGTGTACACAATATGTGCATGTCCATGCACAAGGGACACAGAGATTTGTGCCTCTGTAAAAGGCACTGCTGCAGTGCACTCCCTCCAAGAAAAGGTTAACATGCATTTTGGCTACTATACTCCTTTTTCTGCTGGGTAGCCCTTGCAGACAAATTGCTCTAGGGCCACTGGGCTAGAACTTAAAAAATGATTTGCTGCCTGTGTAGCTTGGTAGTACAGTAGTTGAGAAGTGTCTTCTCAAACTAGCATCGAAAGACCATCACTGGCTTGGGCTACTATTTTGACAGCAGGAAGCTGTGGCATTAGTTGTCAAAATAATTCCTACAAGTGAATGATTAAACCAGACTTACCAGCAAACGGTAATGCCACTCAAATTATTAAGCCAGCCTTAAATGCCAATGTTAAGTCCACCCTCAAGTGCGAATACAGAGATTCTGCTAATCAAAGTTGGTGTTGAACTATCTCATGACTCATGGAATCATAACTGACAGGATAGGAGAATGACTCTTTCACATAAAGACACAAATTACATCCACATTTCACTGCAGCTTTCAAGACCTACTTATAGCTAACTTCAGCTTTGATTACTCCAAGAGCTATAAATACTTACAAAAAGTCATATTTGCAACTCTTTTAAATACCTTCAGTTTAACAGTAACTAACCAAGATTATTACATTACCTGGCCTCTTAAAAAAATCTAGTTTTTATTTATGTGAAGCCATCTGAAGGGAATAAAATACTACAGCCTTTTATTAAGGAAAGAACAACTCAACTTCTACATTTGAAACATGCCATCCACAAAAAAAGTAAATAGAATTCCAAATAGTAAATCCATCTCGGAATCTAAAACGATCATCCAGAAGCAGATGTATTCTTGAAAGTGGTAGTATATTTTGGAATCATGCTCCGTGGAGCAATTCATTTCTGCTAATAAGCACACTTCATTTACCACATTTGTAAGCCAAAGTGTTGCTTATATTATCTTTTGCTACCTGCTATAGGGAAACAGCACTGGAGTTTGTTACTGGTGGATTAGCTGTTGGCCTTGGGGATGGACACCCCAGGTGAAAATGTGGGTATAAGAGAAAAGAACCTTTGTTCAGAAGCAGGACATAATAACAACGTCATGACAAGCAGAAATAACAGATGCAAACAATTCTAAAATGAGATGCTGCAATTCTACATATACTCTCCACAGGAATTTATTTATTTATTTACTTAATTTATTGTACAAAGACTCATTGAATCATCAGATGTACTCCTTTCCAGAGGGGTTAGCAGAACACACAAGCAAACTATTAGTTCAAATCATACAATAGGCAAGTGGGAGTGAACAGAATTCAAACTTCAGTTTTGAAGCCTGCAGTAAAACACTTTAGCCAGTTATGTCTGCAGTGCACTGAACTATAGTCTATTTCATCACAAGCACATTTTCAAGAGTCCTGATAATACAGCCAATCTTTTCACTGGCAAAACATGCCTTGCTATTCTAATGTATATTTTCCAAAGATGGTGTCACAGAGGAATACAATGCTGAAATGTTGTTGACAGACATGCTACTGTGGCCAGCAACATTCAGTACAAATGCTGCACTGCAAAAGATGCACTATTAGTACAAAAAACTGATGGGAAACCAGCACGGAGAGAGTTGGTGTTCCCTCATTTCGCTATAAGCTATGGCTGTAAAATGCCTTACTAAATTTACCTTCATGGGAGAACTAAACTGAAGACTCTCTTGGTTTTAGTAGCCAGAAAGGGTGATTGTTATAAAATATTCATATTACAAAACACACTGTGATTGATAATCTGTCATATTATAATGCCAAAGGAGAGCAATGCCTTTGTTGAAATTACATTTTTTTTAAACAAAAATTAGGAGGGCTTCTGCAGAAGCCTGAGTGTGCTAACTGCAGTTAGTAAAAACAATGGCTATGAAACTACTATACCAGAATACCTCAAGTTAGGAGCTTCTAAGAGTCCACCATGGAAGCACTTTTGCCAGAGAATGATTAAGGGATTTACAACTGTGCTACATAAACTATGGTCCAGATACAGAAAAGTAAGTATAACAGCTTCGGATTCTGCTCAACTGCTATACTCTGTTCAAGGGAGATAAATTAATCTGTAAGAGGACTCAACATGGAACTCTCAAGAATATATTAGCCATAGTGACATATTATGCTACACTGCAAGGCAGCTCAGCAAACCCATTCCTTTCCTTAGTGAGCAAAATTATATTGTAATACTGATATTACAGTTGTGGCATGGATTCAAAAGGAGACAAAAGTACTGCTTGCGCATTCAGTAGGTACAAAAATACATCAGAAAACATCTTACAAATTAAAATTAGCTCAGGGCAGCTAAGACACTCTGGCAATGTCTATGCGCATTGTGCACAGACAAGGATCTGCATCCCAGAGAGCAAGAGTGATGCCTGTCCTGAGGTTCAGTTTCGCAAACTTGTTGTCTGCATCATGAATGTGTCCCACTGGGAATTGCTGAAAATAAAACTGTTAAGGTTCACCTACCTCCCCCACCTTTCTAAATCATATGCCACCATTTTAGTTCACACTCTGTTGCAACCCTTGTATCAGTGGCAGAGCATGTAGCACAACTGCCTTTAGTGAAGGATGATCAGTAAGCTGTGCTTTCTCTGGCAGCTGATGCAGAGGGTTAAAGCTGAGAGCTGTAGTTCCTGTGATACAGGTTTGATTACCTCAGCCCTTGTTTGCCTGCTGTGAAACCGTAAGCAAGTCACTTAACCAGACATTGGTCCCAAGACACCCCTCAAAAGGGAGTGTGGTTAACAAATGGGTATTACTATGGTTATCATTATTATTACTATTTCCCACTCAGGTGGCTGAATTAATATTTTTCGTCACTGGCACTTCAGTGTAGATTTAGGGGATACTACACTCCCCTATGTTGTCTACCAAATAAGATGACAAAACTGAAGTCCCATCTGCCTAAGGTGGTGGTAGCTCAGGTAGATATAAAGGATTCTACCATGCGTATCAACAGCAATAGTGGAAATTCCCCAGTGCCCTGGCCTACCTTCCCCTAAACAGTAAGAACAACACCTTGGGTATCCACTGAAAAGAGGATGCTGGTCTAGGGGTTTAGGCTTGTCAACACAAGGTAAATAAATAAAATTAAAAAAAAACAAACTAAAATATGCTTTTCTGAAGCACAAGCCCCCATCTACACAGCATCAGCATAAATTAGTACGGCACCAGTTCCTCTGGCCAACATTTACACAGCACAACCTCAGGACAGCAATAAAGGGAAATTAATAAAGCAGTGCCAGAAACAGTATGTCAGGTAGAAGGCTCATCATTCTAGCAAAATACAAGACAAGGAGCATTCCAAAGCCATAGACAGATGTAGGGAATTATCCATGGACTTAGCAGCAGTTATTGGCAGAGTCCACAAAATGCAAGCTTTATTTGCTTCAGATTGACTATTTATATCTTAAAAAAGTTAGTTTTCTTCAAACTAATTTATTAATCTTACAATTAATAAGCCTGTCATGCTTCATTTTTCTTCTGAATGACAATGTACCTTTACTATTGTTCGAATAATACAAACCCTGTAATCTGCATCCTATAGGTGCAGAAATATAACAAGTCAACTAATGTACTCAGATACTAGCTAATACAATAGGCCTCAGTTAAATTCTGGTGGAGTTACAATGTCACTGTTATACTTTTAAGGCTGTAGCTCTGTTATTTTTATAGTTCACACCTGTTTCCATTTAGCACAAAAACAGTGAATATAGTTTCTTTCAGGGGTTTACCTAAGATCCACAAAAATATATTGGATCCACCTATGCGTCCCATAGTGTCTAGTCGTGGCTGGTTGACTGAACCTCTATCTATTTATCTTGATAAAGTATTAAAACCTGTTTTAGCAGAGGTTAAACATGTCTTAAAGGATACTGCGAATTTCCTTGAGAATTTGGCCAACCACAGCTCTTCATCCTTTTTTAGCGGAGATGATCTGTTAGTCACGCTAGATGTGAAGTCTCTTTTTACTTCTATTCCCAATATTTCAGGGATGGACTTTGTGAGAGCCATGCTGGTGAATCATAAACTATCTGAACGCATTGTATATAGGTACATGACACTCTTGGAAATCGTTTTAGAAAATAATGTACTTTGTCACAAAGATAAATACTTTTTACAAACTAAAGGTGTTGCAATGGGCACCCCATGTGCCAACGCCTATGCTAACTTGGTGTTGGCACATTGGGAGAGGGATTTTGTCTTGGATAGAGATTTAGAATTTGTTGATCATCTCGTATTCTATAATAGGTTTGTAGATGATGTGTTTTTGTTGTGGAGAGGAACTGTTGAACAACTTTTGGTCTTTGTGACCTACCTTAATAACACTACTGATTTTCTTAGCTTTGAGTGCACATATTCCTCTGACAGTATTGACTTTCTGGATGTTAAGATCATTAATACTCCAAGTGGCTTTGACACTGAACTTTGCAGGAAGGACTGTTGGAGAAATAATTTATTGCACCGAGAAAGTATGCATCCCAAGCATATATATAAAAACATCATCACTAACCAAATGGTTAGAGTGTCTAAGTTAACATCACAAACAACAGCATACTGTGAGCACAAAGAGAATTTGGCTGAGAATTTTTTATCTAGGGGTTACAACAAAAAACATGTATTAGAAGCTTTCTCTAAGAGTGACCATTATAGACAACAAGAAGGAGCCCCCTTGATTAATAGATCACATGGTCACCCACAGCCACCTAAATGTAAAAATAGTGATAATTTCAATAGGATAGTTATTCCATTTACCAACAGGAACAACCATGTGCTGAACGTCTTTAATAAACATTGGGACATATTAATGATTGATGACACCATCAGATCGTTGGTTGATGTAAGACCTAGAGTGGCATACAGAAACATGCCCTCACTTAATAGGCTATTATGCTATGACAGAAGTCATCACAATATGCACTTGAGCAAGAGAACAGGCACCTTTGCATGTCATGCCTGCAATCAATGCATATATATATCTAATTCTGATACTTTCATACATCCGGCCACTAAGAAGAGGTATTTATTTAAAAATTATGCCACTTGTAAATCTGTCAGCTTAGTTTATGTAGCCGAGTGTCAATCCTGTATGAGATTCTATGTGGGCATGACAACTAGGTCACTACGAGAGCGTATAAGAGAACATATTTATGCCATCAACAAGGGCAATATTACAAATGCCCTTGCAAAACACATAATGGAACTAGGTAATACACACAACTTTAAATTCCAGGTTTTGGAATTGGTGAATACTGATAAAAGGTTGGGTAACATAAAGAACAGAATAGAGGAAAGAGAGGGCAAGTGGATAATGAAGCTACAAGCCCATAGATTTGGGCTTAATGACAGGTTGTCCATCAAACCCTTTTTAGCATCCAGGAGTCTTAAGCATTAAGTTTTACTCCTTTAATTGTGCTCTATTGTTCTAATTATTTAATTGTTTTAATGCATGTAGTGATGTCATGAGGTTTTTTGTATAAAGGGAGGGGTGGTTTCTACTGCATTTATATCTGATGAAGCGTTGATGTGCAACGCGAAAGCGCTTATATTTCTGCAGTTTCTGTGTTCGTGTTTTTACAATAAACGTGGATTATTGGTTTTACAAGGAGACTTCTTGAGCTTTCATTGACCTGGCGATACATGGTGCACTCTTCATTTTCTTTTTGCAGATGTAGGGAATTATCCATGGACTTAGCAGCAGTTATTGGCAGAGTCCACAAAATGCAAGCTTTATTTGCTTCAGATTGACTATTTATATCTTAAAAAAGTTAGTTTTCTTCAAACTAATTTATTAATCTTACAATTAATAAGCCTGTCATGCTTCATTTTTCTTCTGAATGACAATGTACCTTTACTATTGTTCGAATAATACAAACCCTGTAATCTGCATCCTATAGGTGCAGAAATATAACAAGTCAACTAATGTACTCAGATACTAGCTAATACAATAGGCCTCAGTTAAATTCTGGTGGAGTTACAATGTCACTGTTATACTTTTAAGGCTGTAGCTCTGTTATTTTTATAGTTCACACCTGTTTCCATTTAGCACAAAAACAGTGAATATAGTTTCTCTTTTTTAAGTACCTTTATTAAATTATCACTTAAGACATAGGCAAACATACATAAACAGAAAAGAAAACAAACCATTTTAATACTTTTTCCATTTGCGTACATTATACATCACATTTATTTTCTTTATAACTATCACCAGTCCAACATTACATCATTTGCTCAATTCTTGCCTTCCATTACACCTACCTCTTCCTCCTGAACGTTATTCTGCATATACTGTTCCCACTATTTCTATTAATTTCGATGTAATCTGCTACGTCTCCTTTCTAAAGATACCTCTTCCAGTCTTATCTCTTTTACAATACTTAATACTTCAAATGCAGTAACTTTAGACTGATCTCCATTTTCTAGTAATTGCTTATAATGCCTTTCTATGTTTTGGCAATTCAGATCTTGTACTCATGCTCAAAAGAATCATTTCCTTACTTACAGCCATTTGCTCACCCAATATTTCTGATTGAGTACTATGTAGAGTAATTTTACATTCTGACACATTACACTCCCAAAACATATGCTCCCAGTTACTTCTTTCTTTCCTATCACACCTCCAACATTTGCTATCCACCTGAGGAAAGATTCTTTGAAGTCTGCTTGGGGTATAAAAATATATATGCAGATACTTGCAAGCAAAATCCTAAACTTTCTGGACTTTGTTGCATCTTTGTGCATACCTGAGAGACATAAAGATGTCCTGCCATTGTTCCCTTGTAAACTGCTTTTCCAGTCTCTCTTACTAACCTTTTCTCAGCTCCTCTGATTAATTCTTATAGTTATCGTGCAATATTTTATATGACCTACTAATTCTCTTTTTTAACAGCAGCTTTTGTTCTAGATTCAACTAGAAACTCTTAACCGAGCACCAGGGGCGGCTCGTCCTATTGGACTGCAGGACTGCAGCCCCCAAGCTGAAGATGAAAAACATAACAATAACTAAAGAAAATAAAAGAAATAACTAAAGAAAATAAAAATAACTCCTGGAACGGACTCCGCACATGCATGTGATCATTCCTGGAACTCGCACGCATGCACACATTACCAGAACTAATCCAGACTGAGTTAAGAGCAGTGCGGATTACACAGAAAGCAGCAAACTGTAGAAATGCCCCAGAGTCTGTGCGGTTAGACCCACACAGACTGGAAGGAGACCAGACTGCAACGTCTGCAGGCTGGATATCCAGCCTGCTCTTGCAGGAACATTTGGATTATGAGACTTGTTTGTCAATGACTGGGACCTATCTTTCAGAGCTGGCTGGGACTTTTCAAAAGGTATGTGTGTGTTGCCAACGACTGGGACCTATCTTTTCAGAGCTGGCTGGGACTTTTCAACAGGTGTGTGTGTACATTTCCAAAATCCCTAGCTACTTCCCACATCTAATAAGAGAAAGCAAATGGGGAGTGTGTGTGTGTGTGTGTGTGTGGGGGGGCAAACAGAAGTGCTTAAAGAGTTTAGCCCTTATCAGAGGTGTTCACTACAGAGGCAGTGAAGGTGGGCTGTTTAAAAGCATTGCTGCTTTTCATGATTACTAAATAACTCTGGAGTGTGCAAAAATAGACAGAGGTTTTTGCCTTTAGAGATTCTGTTCTATGGAGTAAGGCTGCTCTATAAATATCATTCTAATATCACATATACAGGAATTCTAACCTTTTCTTCTTAAAAGCAGAATTACTTACTTAAAGAAATAGCAAATATTTCAGTATGCTAGATAACTGGAAACTATTTGTACAAATAACACTCAAGACATGGGACTGTGTGTGTTGTAACATTTACAATTCCTTAATGCAGTATTAAAAAAAAAATGAAAAGCAGAATTGCTTTTAAAAACACTTGGCATCTGGAAATGTTTACATGTCAAGTATATATACACACACACACACACACACACACACACACACACACACACAGGTGTGGGGAAGAGACAGACAGTGACAGAGAGAGAGACACGGGGGACACACAGAGAGTGAGTCATACACAGGGATACCATGAATGGCATAGAGTGATGTCCTGCTGAGTATAGTGGCATACCTGTCGTAACCAGTCCAGACATTTGTGTGTAAATACCTGTGTATGAGAAGCAGATAACGGAGTGTATCATTTAATATGAATTTGCTGTGTCTGTAAATACCTGGAGTGACATAGTGCAGCAGTGAGTAACATTGCTTCCTAATAACAAGTTTTCTAGTTTGATACTGCGCCGGATTGCATTTGTGTGGAGTCTGCATGCATGAGTTTTATCTGTGTGCTCCAATTTATTACCAAATACATGTAGTAGTTAATAGACAGTATTCCAAATTGTCCAGATGTGTGTGCAGTGTGTGAATGAGTGACCATTTGCATTGTGAAATAGATGTATACTCTGTCCAGACTCCAGAATGAGCTTTGAAGCCTTACACCTACTAGCTGCTGGGAGAGGGTCCAGTATCCCTTTGACTCTAAAAGGTAAACAGAGTTATTGTAATGAATGTAAACACCTGGATTTCAAAGGCAGATAACTGAGGACGTCCTATATTGTTATTACTTCTTATTTATTCTTATTGTGCCTTTGGACCTGGTCTGTGGCTGAAAAGGGTCTCAGAACCTGATGACTTGCCCAGTTCACAGATACTAAATTAATAAATAATAACAAAAGTTAGGACATTTACTGTTTGGATGTTATAGCAATTTTGGAATGATCATGTTATGAAAGTGGTTAGAGTAGTGCAGCAAAAATATGTTTTCTTATTTTATTTTTTTGTGGGTTGGGATTTATCAACAGTTACTGATGCATGTTATTGGTCCATCTAGCAAGAACAATAGTGCAGTACAGTAGAATAAATATTAACACTTGATACTGAATTATTTTAAAAAATGTACAGACAGTTATTAGATGCTCCTGAGTTGAGTGTTTGTGTGTGTGTGTGTGTGTGAGAGAGAGAGAGAGAGAGAGAGAGAAATTGCCCCAGATAAGTATACCTGGTGGCTAGAGAGATTCAGGCAACAGTAGTGGTTAGAGAATAACTCAGACACAAACCCTGCACCTTGGGTGCAGGTAGAAAAAGCCTGAATTCTCTACCCACCATCACTTGCGAAACCTGCTCAAATTTTTGCCTCATATTTTTGTTCTGTTTCTCATAAAATCTGTGGTTTTCTGGATTTAATTCACTAAATAATGACAGGCATTTGAATTTCAGACCATATTCTTCAGAAAGGACAAAGCAACACAACTTTTTATTCTAGCAATTTTTTAAGTTTATAAGATCAATATTTGAAATGTGTCCCTATTTTTGGGGCTGTATTCCCCCATTATTGGCTTTGTCCAGGTGTTTTATGCTAAGAGGTTGAGAGCTATGGTGAGAACTGAATTCACTAAATGATAGCCATTTAAGTTTCAGTCTTCCCATGTTTCAAGAAACAGTTGATTTGGCATAGTGGTATGTTGCTCTGACTGTCATGCACAGAGTTCTGGGTTCAAGACTTAACAGTGAAATGGGTAGCAATAACGCAGTATTTTATTCTAGCAACTTTCCAAGATTATACAAGCAATGTTTAAAATGTGTCTCTGTTTTTGGGCTTTGGGTTTTTCCAGATTTCTTGTGCTATAAAGTTGAAAGATACAGTTGGGTGTCAAGTGGATTTTACAAGGAGCTAAAAAGCTTCAGGGGAAGATTAGTTTAGTGCTACTTATGCGGAGTCCGTTTGCATTGTTAACAGCACAACAGGTAATTAACTTGCTTTTGATGCAGAAGGCTGTGGGTTCTACTCCCACAGTATATAGATACATTGCTGAAACTGTACTGGGTTGTACTCTTAAAGGAGATGGCTGCTGCAGTCGTGAGAAGAGAATGTCCTCTTTAGCGGAGATACCTAGTAATTATGAACCTGTTATCAGTTTGCCATCCATTCCCTATTGCAATATTACTAGCTTATCATTTAATGCAAAATAGGCAATGTATTCCTCAATGGTAACAGGCACTTTATTTGTAGATGAAACAATGAAATATAATGTTGTTTGCTAGCAGCAACCTCTTCATTAGTTACAGATCTCTTTAATGTAGAATTTAGATGACTTTTACTTCTGCAGAGATTGTGCATATTTACTGATACTAGTGGATTGTAGAAGTTTGAGTAGACTTTTATGATGGCAGTGTTCTGAATTGGGCAGTTTTGTCATTATTGGTGCATGCATTTTGTTTTATTGTTTACTGGAAAAATACTCAAAACAATAAATTTAAAACACCTAATAATTGTACTGTATTAATATAAGGAATATAACTGAATACAGTCGGGAAGGTTCATCAAAGAACACATGTATGTTTCCTGTGCTAGGGGCCTATGATCTGAAAACAGCCTAAAGTTAATCTTTATCTGCCACTGGCCAGATGTATTTTCTTTGAATGTGGATTTCAATGCTGTTTCAATGAATGTGAGTTTCAAGGGCAGAGAAGTTTTAATGCTAAGTCTGTTTTCATTGTGAGACTGCATTGCTTTGTTTAGTAGATGTCTATTAGTGCTTCTGCTGTAAAATGTAAAATAAAACGTTTAAATGAAATCCAGATCATTTCAGAAGTAAAGCAGTATGCACATTATAGTGTTTATGGTACATTGGGTGAAATAGCCAAATAATAGGACATTGGAATGGCTACAGGGGGTGGCCCCATTCGACCAAACTCACATTCCCGGCTAAACTATACCTCTCAACTGTCCATCTTTTTGCATAATGAATAGATTTTTGCTCCTTATTTTTGGTTTGTTCCTCATACAATTGTGGTTTTCTGGCAAATCATTTAGGAATGAAGTCACTAAATAATGACAGACATTGAGTTTCAGACTTCATACCTTCAGAAAAATGCATGCTAAAGCAAGACCTGTTATTCTGTCAACTATCTAAGTTTATACAACAGCAATTTTTAGTACTGTTTGTATGATCCCCCAATATATTTGGCCTTGTCCAGATTTCCTGCATTAAGAGGTACATGCAAATAAATTGCTTTATAGAATTAGGTATATCCAAACTTCTCAACTGTCCTCGATTTTGGCTCAAAATGTTGCTCTCCCCCTAATAATTCCTCCATAAACTGGCAAATCTGGAAGAAATTGTGGAGGATTTACAGTTAATAAGTAATTGTAGTAATCAGAGTTATAGATTACCTAGACAGTCTAAACTTGTGTCAGGTTAGCGCATAAGCCGTATAGGAGGAATATAATCAGAAAAAAGTAACAGCCAAGTGTGAGCAGGTACAAACCCTTTTATGCCAGGTCAAATAAAGCAGGATCCAAACTTGTAAAAAGAAATATTTAATCCACAAATCTCTCTGTCAGTTGTTTGTGGATTAAATATTTCTTTTTACAAGTTTGGATCCTGCTTTATTTGACCTGGCATAAAAGGGTTTGTACTCACTTTTTTCAGAGTTATAGATTACTTTTAATTTCAGAAATGCATGTAGATTCTCTTATTTTGTCAGCTGCTCAAGTTAACAGTACTAATGTTAAAATGTCCCTTCTTTGACAGGTTCCCAGCTGTATTGTGTGGCTGTTTTATATTTTTGCATCACATTTTTGGCCCGTTTTTCATGAAATTGTGGTTTTCTGGCAAATTAGTGGCAAATCATTAAATACTGAAGTTAGAAAATAATGACAGAAATTTCAGTTTTCAGATTTCATACCCTTCAGAAAATGTATACTAATGCGAGATCTACTATTATGTTATCTTTCTATAAGAGTAATATTTAAAATTGTCCCTATTTTTGGGTCTTTGATCCACTTCTATTTATGGTTTTGTCCAGATTTCTTGCTCTGAGGTTGAGAGGTATGACAAATGTGTCAGGGCCATCACCGTCAGCCAGAGACATTTCAAATTGTGACATACTTATTGTATCCCACTCCCCCATGTAGTGACTCTGGATGTGTCCAAGCAAGGCAAGGAGCAGCTATGCAGTGGAAGTGTGCAGAGTATTCCCCCATCCAAGGTAGGCACAAGTACTGTAGTGGCTTTTCATCTGTCCTTGATTTTGCAGAATGTTCTGGTTTTCTGTCATATTTTTATACTGTTGATTTATGCTTCTTATTCAGAAAATACATGTTGCTGCAGTACCTTGGTCTGTGTTTAACTAGCAATGCTTTAATGACCATCAGGTAAGCTTGTCTGAGATTGTAAGATGCAAGTAAGCTTTAATAAGCATACTGTTAAAGAATTACCAACATTGAAAGCCTTTTGTTGTGAAAGCCTTTTTGTTTTGGCCATACAGAGAATATTTACATAACAAGATAGTGTATAAGCCTTTGGTATTGAAATCCGTATGATAGTATTTGTAATAAAGGAGAGAATTACAGTATCTTCAGAAGCTTATTACATTTGTTGGAGACTTGCAATCATCTTTGCAGGCTTTACACGTAAACTAAACAAAATGCCAATCTATCATGTGTGGTCCATAACCTGTGCAGTAATCCTTTAAGCAATTTATCTAGAGCTTGTTTCTTGTTTGCTGTTCATTTTTTTACTTAGATCATGTTTTCCCCATGAAACAAGTAGATAGTTGTTGTTAGGCAGCAGGTCTTTTTTGGATAAACATTTTGATAAGTGGGGGTATCACAGATATCGCTACTTTCAACATGTTATTTGGTACTTTTATAAAGCTGAATATAAATTATAATTAGAACTGCAGTGCAAGGAGAAGTGGTTTGACTTGAGTACTGCTTGTTTTTTTACACTTGATTTTGACTGGCATTCCAGTAATGTATTTAAAAAGTAATTTATTTTTTTCATGTCTCACAACCTTTGTTTTTCCATCTAGATATTAAGTAAGCTATCATGTAGCCGATGCATTGAAATATTTTTTTCTTCTACACTTCATTTTGTCTTGCTTGGACTCTCATAATGATGGTTTGGCACTCAGGGCAGGGTATTTAATTAAATTCACAGTTTTTCTGGTTTTTAGCATAGCTCCACCCCTTTCTAGTTCATCACACCCACTGAGCAGTCTCCTGCAGCCCCCCTTTGATTTGAAGTCACCAGCCGCCACTGCCGAGCACGCATTTCACTTAAGATTCCACTGTTCCTTTCCCTTTATCTATATTCTGATATCAATCCCTGACAGGGAAGGCAGTCTCTAGCCTGCAGTCCAAATGTCTTCTTGGCCTCATCCTCATTCCGCTCGTATTACCTTTCCCCCTCTAGTTTTTTATTCCCAAAACTGTGGTTCATTTGCCAGTTTTCTCCACTAACTCCAGCCCCTCTTGTTATTTCCTGTACTCCTACTTGCAGTCATCCATACTGTCAAAATCTTCTTTTCCTATGCTTATGTTTGCTTAGTTCTTAGAATACCTTCTGATACTTTATGAGTATAATAGTCTGCATGGTTGTAGTTATTCTATTTAAGGATCTGCAACCACTCTCTCATTTACTGAACTTCCCCTGCTTCCTCATGATCATTCCTTTCCACTTAAAACTATATACTACTACTTTTGTTATATATATGAGCCTTGACAGTGTAAGCTCCGAAATATTCCTTCAAACCAGATAATTCTAAACCACCTTGTCCTACTGGAAGGATCAAACTTATCCTATTTAACTCTTGTCCTAATCCCCTCCCAGATAAATTCCTTCAACTCTTTATTAATTATTGTCTACAACTTCTCCTCTGGTTTATAAAAATGTCTGACTAGTACATAAAACTAAAGAATCTAAAAATATTTTTGATGCTCGTCTCTTACTGTCCATATACATAAATAAGAGCTTCCAGATTTTCAGTTTTTAGTTTCTTTCCATATATCCTTAGATGCCAGAACAGAAGCCCTTTTAATCCATACTCCTAAACACTTCCTCTTACTGTATCCCCATAAACATGGGTATTGCTGAACTGATTTGTTTGTAGGTACATAATTTACTGCTACAGCCTTTGTTTCACCTTCATTAATTTTTATTCAGAAAAGACTTAAAACTGTCTGAAAGTACAGTTTTGTACCTACCATAAATGTAGATGTCCGATAGATATGCAACTGCAGTCCTGACATATGGGTTGTCCTGCCTCAGGCAGCCCCTCAGTCGGCCGGATTCCAAAGTCTGGGTCCGGCGTCGGCTGGTGTCGCCTCCTCCCCGACGTCACAGCGGCTGGAGTATAAAGGCATCCGCCGACGCCATCTTCTTCAGTGTTTCTTGCCCCAGATGCCAGGTGCCCTCCAAGGAAGGCTAAATTTGTGAATGTATAAGCAAAAAATTTCAGACATACACAACAGTAATAAACAGATACACCATAATAGATAACCCCAGCTGAAAAGGAGAGGGGGAATGGACCCAAGGGAAAAAAGCAGTGGGGTAGGAGGGAGGGAAAACCTGACTGCAGTTGCATATCTATCGGACATCTACATTTATGGTAGGTACAAAACTGTACTATGTCCTTCAAGAATGCAACTGCAGTCCTGACATATGGGTTGAATACCATAGCCAAGCTGGTGGTGGTAGGATCTATGCTAGGGATGGTGTAGCTAAAAGACTCTGCAGGACTGCAGATGCAAAGCCTGCTCGGGATCTGGAGTATAAAGGCAGGTTGTAGTGTCTGGTAAATGTATGCACGGAGCTCCATGTAGCAGCCTCTAGAATGTCCTTTGTAGCCACTCCTCTTAGTAAAGCTGTGGATGTGGCTATAGCTCTGGTTGAGTGTGGCCTAATATTGGCTGGCATACCCTTTCCATGGAAGGAGTAACAGAATCTGATGCAGTGTCCAATCCATTTTGAAATTGTTTGTTTGGAGACTGCCTTTCCTTGCACTCCGGCAGCATAGGCTACAAGTAGTTGGTCAGACTTCCTGGTGGTCTTTGTTCTGTCCAAGTAGTAGCGTAATTGTCTGTGTATGTCCAAAGTATGCAGCATCCTTTCCCCTTTATTTTGACGATTGGGGAAGAAGGTAGGCAGGTGAATTGCTTGATTTAGAGACACCCTGGAGATCACTTTTGGCATGAATGAAGGATTGATCCTTAGAGAAACTCTGTCCTGATGAAAGATGAGAAAGGGAGGTACTGCCATGAGGGCCTGTATCTCTGAGACCCTTCTTGCTGAGGTAACTGCCAACAGGAAGACTGTTTTCCAGGAGAGAAATTGCATTTCTGAAGATGCTGCTGGTTCAAAAGGAGGAAGAGTTCATTTTTCCAAGACGTAGTTGAGGTCCCATGCAGGAACTGGTGGTTTTCTGGGAGGTTTGATATTCTTTATCCCTCTTAGAAACTGTCTTAACAAGGGATGAGAAAACACAGGTGGGTCACAGTTGTAATTTGCTGAAATTGCTGAAGCATGAATTTTAATGGAAGAATATGAGAGGCCACTATGAAACATTTCTGTCAAGTATTCTAATATCTGAGGTATGCTCATTACTAATGCATCCTGGCCCTTTGTGGTATTCCAGATGATGAATCTCTTCCATTTGGCCGAGTAGGTTTTTCTGGTGGAAGGTCTGTGTGCTTCCAGCAAGATTTCCTGAACCTTTTCAGAGAGAGGTACATGGGGCAAAGTCATGTAACCCTCCAAGCTGTCAGTTGTAATGTTTGCAGGTTTTGATGAACAGTCCTGCAATTGTGTTGATTTAGGAGCAATGGCCACTGGGGCAAGGGCCATGGTTTGGTTTGAGTTAGGCTCAGTAGCAAGGGATACCAATGCTGTCTCGGCCAATCTGGAGCTATCAATATTCCCTTTGGTTGCTCTGCTTTGATCTTCAGTAACACCTTGGTGAGTAGTGGTAGAGGAGGGAATGCATAGATTTTTAGGGCATTCCAGCTGAAGGAGAGAGCATCCGTTCTCCAGGCTAGAGGATGGTGTGTCCTTGAGCAAAACCTGTCCAGGTGGGGATTGTGATTAGAAGCAAAGAGATCTATGTCCGGTCTTCCCCATGCAGTTGTTATTTGTGAGAAAATGTGTGGATGCAGCATCCATTCGTGTGGATCCACGAAATCTCTGCTCAACCTGTCCGCCAGAACATTGTCCTTGCCCGGAACAAACTGGGATTGCAAATGAATGTTCAGTTTCAGGGATTTTTCCCAAAGAGCCATTGTTAGTCTGCAGAGGGGTGCAGTGAGTGCCTCCTTGTTTGTTTATATACCACATGACCGTGGTGTTGTCTGTCCTTATTAGCAGATGGCCCTGTTGAAGAGATTTTCCAAAGGCTTCTATTGCATGTATCACTGCCAACATCTCCTTCTGATTTATGTGCAGAGGCATTTCTGTGGGAGTCCATTGACCTTGAATGCATCTGTCCTCCATGTGTGCCCCCCATCCATGATCTGAGGCGTCTGTTGTAATGGCTTGACTTGCTTGAACCTTGTTGAAAGGCATGCCTTGGTTTAAATGGCTTGCTTGAGCCCACCACAAAAATTCCCTTTGCAGGCATGGGATGAGTGGTATTACGTCTTCTAGGTTGTGGCTGTGTTGAGACCATAAGCTTTTTAGGTACCATTGTAGCTTTCTCATGTGTAGTCTTGCCAGAGGGATCAGAAGAATGCAAGATGCCATGAAACCCAGGGCCTGCAGGATCTTCCTTACGGTCAGCTGGGTAACTTTTGCTAGGCTTTTGAAGTAATCTGGTAAATGCTGTTGTTTCTCCTCTGTGAGGAAAGCCATTTGTGATTGTGTGTCCAGATTTGCTCCTAGAAAGGTAATCTTTTGGGATGGCAGTAGTCTGATTTTTGAATGTTGACTGTGTATCCCAAAGCTTGTAGCAACTGAATGACATAGTCCAAGTTTTTTTACCAAGGTTTGTTTGCTGTCTGCTTGTATGAGGCAGTCGTCCAGGTAAGGGTATATTTGAATCCCTTGGAGTGCAATGTGCAACTACTGATGCCAGGCATTTCGTGAACACTCTGGGCGCAGTAGATAAGCCAAACGGCAATGCTGAGAATTGATAATGCTCTGTTCCTGCAAGAAATCTGAGGTATCCTCTGCAGCTGTGTCTGATTGGGACATGCAGGTATGCCTCCTTGAGGTCCAGAGTAACCAGCCAAGACCCCTTGCCCAGCATGGGAAGGAGTTGCTGTAACGTCAGCATTTTGAATTTTGGCACAATAAGAAAAGTGATTAGAACGGACAAGTCCAGTATAGGCCTCCATTGCTTTTCTTTTCTTGGAACAAGGAACAGCCTTGAGTAGAATCCCTGGCCTTGTTCCAGTGGAGGAACCTTTTCTATAGCTTTTATTTGTAACAGCTTTGAAACTTGTAAAAGAGCCTCTGCCCTTTGATTTAGTGGCAGGTTTGGCATGCCTTGTCTCGTTGGTAAGGTGTGGAAGTGGAACCTGTAGCCTCTGTCTATTATGTCCAGAATCCATTTGTCCTTGGTTAAAATGTGCCAGTTCTTTGAGAATAAGGATAATTTTCCGCCTAGAGGTGCTTCTCTTTGAGCCTTGGTAGGTGGAGTGAAAGTCAAGTCATTGTAATTGTCCTTGTGGTGCAGGTGAACTCCCTGCGCCACTTCTCTGATTTGGTGGTTGCCATTGGCGGCCCCTGTAGGAGCCTCGGTATTGCCCTCTACCTCGAGCACGCCTGTTTTTTCCCCTTTGTAACTTGTCTGAGTCCGGAAAGGACCAATTCTTTGAAGGCCAATTCCTGCTGAATCTGGGGGGCTGAACCTGGAGGAAATCCTTGACAGTCTGTACTGATTTAGCCTTTTCCTCAATAGACTTCAACACATCCTTTGCATTAGCACCAAAAAGCTTCCGTTTTTCCAGAGGTGCATCAAGGAGCTTACTAACATGGTCTGGCAGAGGCTGTTCTTTCAACCAAGCATGTCTACGAATGACGGCCCCTGTCATGGCTGCCCTACATGAAGCTTCCAATGCATCATAACCACACTGAAGAAAATGATTGCTAACCTGCTGAGTGTTATGAACCAGATCCTGCAATGCCTTTCTATCTATAGGCTCAGGAGAGGCTAACTGTTTCTGCAAATCATCCATTAAGTAATCCTGGTACTGAAACATATGAAAAAGGCAGTTGAGAGACCTCATGGCAAGGGTGGAAGAGGTATAAACTTTTTTGCCCCATCTCTCCAGGGACCTAGCTTCCCTGTCAGCGGGCAGAGGGTTTTTGGCCAAGGAAGTAGCCACTGCCTTGGGGCCCTGTGAAATAGTTTCTAGATCCACAGAGTGGGCCTTAAAGAGATGCTTATGGGTTTCAGGGACCCTGTAATATCTGTCAGGCTTGACAGGAGCAGGAGGGAGAGAATCAGGCGAAGCACTGGAGTCTGAGTATACATCATCAAGGACATCCAGCACTGGAGGAATAGCTAAAGGCCTGTGTTGGGGTAGCTTAAGGAAGGTACGTAGCCTTTTCCTGGAGTCAGAAAATTCCTGACCCTGCCACTGAAAATGTTCTCTCATGGAGTGGAGTACTTCACCAAAAGAAATATCCTCTGGAGGAGAGGCCGAGGGAATTGAATCCTCAGCATCCGAGTCCTCATAGGCCTGGAAGGATTCTTCCTGAGTATCTGAGTGCTCTGAATCCCCAGAGGCTTCATCTGAAGAGAGGGTGTCTTGTCTGCTCAGTTCTAGGCCTTTTATCTGCAAGCGGCTGAGAACCTCTGTCTGGGTGCGGCTGAGACCCCCTGATAAGAGAGATTAGATCTGCAGCAAGAGTCATGATCTGTCTATCAGAAGAGGGGCCCTGAACAGTAGGTTTAGGATGGGCCTTGGCCTGGCTGGCAGCCTTGGCACGTGCAAAGGCCTTGATGGACATGGATACCGGAGGCCTAGCTGCCCCACGTGCAGGGGTAACCCTGTCCACAGGAATGGTGTCGGGTAAATCTAGAGCTTCGGTTTCTGGTGGAAAATCAACCACCGGCACCGTTGTGGTCTCCGGGACCGAAGAACGCGTTAACGCGATGTCGTCGGCCTGGGGCGGTGGAATTACCGCTTCCGAAAGGACCGATGCACTCGCGGAGGGCTTAGGCGTGGTATCGGTGGAAGACGCGGGCCGAGGATGTCGGTCCCGGTCCTTGCGTTTTTGGTAGTTTGCGTTGTCGGTTGTTCCGATGGCATGATATACGCGAAAGATTCGCCAAAAAAGTCTTCGGCAAATTCTGCCCGGTGCCTGTGTGTGCGCTTATTAAAGCAAGCGCAGGCAGCGCAGGCCGAGACGTCGTGGTCTGGGCCCAGGCAAGGGAGGCAGTAAGAATGGAAGTCCTTATGAGGTATTTGTTTACCACAAGACAAACAATTATTAACTTTTTCAATTTTTTCTGACATCGGCTGAGGCAAGAAAAATGTTCCCCAACGGGGTACTTAGCTTTTAGATGACTTCGGTAACTGAAACACAGGAGATGACCGACCGGCACTTGCGAACTGCTTCTGCTTCGGGCACTGCGCGGCAAGAAAGACTGAAGAAGATGGCGTCGGTGGATGCCTTTATACTCCAGCCGCTGTGACGTCGGGGAGGAGGTGACACCAGCCGATGCCGGACCCAGATTTTGGAATCCGGCCGACCGAGGGGCTGCCTGAGGCAGGACAACCCATATGTCAGGACTGCAGTTGCATTCTTGAAGGACATCATGTTTCACAATACTGAGGTATAATTTTCGGGATTTATCAGAACAAAATATCATTATCTGCAAATAAAGCCAAGTTTTCATGATTGGCATACCAATTATATCCTAGAATTTCTGAGTCCATTATTTTCTTTGTCAATGTCTTTAAATATTAAGCAAATAAAGGGGAAAGAGGACACACCTGCCTGGTTCCTATTAAAACAAGTTATGATAGAGGAACTCTCACAGTTTAATTCTTATCTCTCATGCTTCATATACCCTTTTAATTGATATTATTAATGTATCACAAGATGCAAAGGCTTCCATTGCCCTACTCATACAATCCCAGCTTACACTGTCAAATGCTTTCTTTGCATCAATACCCACTGACAGTAGTGGTATTTTTTTTTTTTTTTACATTCTGCTTCCCTCTGATCATCCTTGTTCTATTAATGTTGTAAAATGTTTGCCCCCTCCACAAAACTACATTGACCTAATAAATTTCAGCAACACCTTTGCCATTAAAGTCGAAATGTGCCTATATGAAGCTTGGACTAACGGGTGTTTACTGTCTTTGGGTTGACACGCCCGTGCCCTGGCCCAGAAATCAAGGAGCCTCAATCCTCACCACTAACACCAGTGGGGGGAATCTCATTATAGGAGGAAAGGATAACAAATACACACAGTAAAGTGCAATTTCCCTTAAGAGCACACAGAGATCACAGTCAGTCCGGGGCTGGTCGCTCCCTTGCTCTCCAGGTCCCCAATAAGACTCCCAACTGGCACAGCTATAGGGTCCATATCTCAGCCTAGTGGGCAAGCTAAAAAGTACAGTTGTGTACACTTACCATAAATGTAGATGTTCGAGTGTATTCACTGTTGCAGTCATTACATTTGGGTAATCTGCTGGCAGGCTGCCCTCAGTCGGCCTGAATTCCAAAGTCTTGGGTCCTGCGTTGGTTGCTGTCTTCTCTTCCATGACATCAGGGGTATAAAACATGCAGCCGATGCTATTTTCTTTAGTTTTTCTTGCCCCCGATGTCAGGTGCCCCCAAAAAGGTAGTAGTATTTTATATATATATATATATATATATATATATATATACACACACACACACATGAATCAATATAAACTTTACCTTCATCTACAAGCAAATACACCACATAGGTTGTAGAAGATAGAGAAGGCAAGATAAACTGTAGAATGACAGGAGATTGCGGGAGGGTAACCTGGACTGCAACAGTGAATACACTCGAACATCTACATTTATGGTAAGTGTACACAACTGTACTATGTTCTTCGTGTTTCACTGTTGCAGTCATTACGTTTGGGTAGAATCCCAAAGCTATGGTTGGAAGGCTGGAGCTAAACAGCATTAGGTGCGGCTATAAGGCCCTGCAGCACTGCAGTGGCAAAGCCTGCCCTGGACAGAGTAGAGAGGCAAATGGTAATGCTTTGTAAAGGTGTGAACAGAACTCCAAGTAGCAGCCTCTAGAATGTCTTTGGTTGGTACCCCTCTGAGAAAGGCTGCCAAAGTAGCTGTAGCTCTGGTGGAATAAGACCTAATGCCCTTGGCCACAGGTTTACCATGGTGTGAGTAGCAGAAACAGATGCAGTGGCTTATCCACTTTGAAATTGTCTGCTTTGAGATAGCCTTTCCTTCTGATCCTGCAGCATATGACACTAGTAATTGCTCAGTTTTTCTTAGAGCTTTTGTCCTGCTCAAGTAGAATCTTAGCTGTCTGTGCACGTCCAAGGAATGCAGAATTCTCTCCCCTTTGTTCTGCGGATTTGGATAAAAAGTTGGCAGATGAATTGTTCGGTTAAGAGCCACACTGGAAACCACCTTAGGCATAAAAGTAGGATTCGTCCTTAGAGACTGAGTAAAATATGATAAAAGGCTCTACAGCCTTGAGGGCCTGTAGCTCTGAAACCCTTCTTGCTGAAGTAATTGCTAGTAGCAGGGCTGTCTTCCATGATAAGAACTTTATATCAGCGGTAGCGGCTGGTTCAAATGGTGGTAGGGTGAGCTTTTCCAGCACATAATTGAGGTCCCATGCAGGTAATGGTGATCTTCTAGGGGGGGCCTTAGGTTTTTGGCTCCTCTAACATACTGCTTTAGTAAGCGATGAGAAGAGATTGGTGGCTTTGCATTGTAATGAGCCGAAATGGCAGAGGCACGGATTTTGATTGATGAGAAAGAGAGGCCTTTGTCAAGCATCTCAGTTAAGTATTGTAATATCTGAGGAATATGTGGTTCTGCTGTATCAGTTCATTGTGCTTGACTCCAAGCACAAAATCTCTTCCATTTGTCAGCATAAGATTTTCTAGTACTAGGCCTTCTGGCTTCCAAAATGACATCCATCACAGCTTTACTGAGAGGTGTCGTTGGTAAGATTACATGATTAGCCATGCTGCCAGGTTCAGAGTCTGTAGTTGAGTGTGCAGGATCTGATTGTTTTGCTGAGACAGTAGTTGTGGTCTTTGAGGCAAGGTCCAAGCTGGGTAATGAAACAAGTTCCTTAGGATTGGGTACCAGTATTGGTGGGGCCAGTCCAGGACAATTAATATCATCTTTGGCTTCTCTTGTTTGACTTTTAGGAAGACCTTGGGTAGAAGAGGCAGAGGAGGAAAGGCGTAAACTGACAGGTTTTTCCAACTGAAAGCTAGGGTGTCCACTTTCCATGCTTATCTGTGATAAGTCCTTGTGCAGAATCTTTTCAGTTGATAATTTTGAGGAAAGACAAACAGATCTATGTTTGGGCTCCCCCATTTCTCTGTTATCATGCTGAACACTTGTGGATTTAGTTTCCACTTGTGAGGATCCATAAGGTTTCTGCTTAAATCGTTTGCCAGAGTGTTCTGTTTTCCTGGCAGGAATTGAGCTTGAAGATTTATCTGGAAGGTCAAAGCTGTGTCCCACAGTGCCATGTCTAATCTGCAAAGGGGTTATGAATGTGTACCCCCTTGCTTGTTTATATACCACATGACTGTGGTGTTGTCCGTCTTTATAAGTAGTTGTCCTGGATGAAGTAAGTCCTTGAATGCTGTTAGGGCATTTTGAACGGCTAGCATCTCTTTCTGGTTGATATGTAGATGCATTTGATTTGGTGCCCATATGCCCTGAATACATCTTCCTGCCATGTGGGGCCGCCAGGCATAATCTGATGCGTCTGTTGTTAAGGTTTGGCTGGCAGGGGGTAAAGGGCCGTCCCATGTTTTGGTGACAGGCCTTTGCCCACCACAGAAACTCCTGTTGCAGGCAGGGGATGAGAGGAATCATTGTTTCCAGACTGTGTGAATGCTGACTCCATAAACTTTTTAGGTACCATTGAAGTTTCCTCATATGCAGTCTTGCATATGGAATTAGTAGGATGCAGGATGCCATGAAACCCACAGCCTGAAGAATTTGTCTTGCAGAAGACTGTTTTTTTGTTGCCATAAGTTTGAAGTAAGTAGTCAGTTGCCTTTGTTTGTCTGGCATGAGGTAAGCCATCTGGGCAGTTGCATGTAAGCTTGCACCCAGGAATGTTATCTTTTGAGAGGGTACCAGTTGTGATTTCTTTTCATTTTCTGTGTACCCTAGGCATGCTAGAAGCCTTTTCACAAACGCCAGGTGTCGTAGAAGAATGTCCTTGTTCTCTGCTTGAATGAGACAGTCATCCAAGTAAGGATATATTTGAATACTTCTTTGTCTGCAAAATGCAATTACTGGTGCCAGGCACTTTGTAAAGACCTTGGGGGCAGTAGATAAGCCAAAGGGCAGTGCAGAGAATTGGTAATGCATTAAGTCAGCCTTGAATCTGAGGTATCTTCTTCACGACTGTCTTATTGGGACATGCAGGTATGCCTCTTTTCAGTCTAAAGTCACCAGCCAAGCATTCTTGCCCAGCATGGGCAGAAGCTGTTGCAAAGTGAGCATTTTGAATTTTGGAATGTCCAGGTATGTGTTCAAAATCGATAAGTCCAGTATTGGCCACCAGGCCTCGTCTTTTCTGGGTACCTAGAACAGTCTTGAGTAAAAACCTTGTCCTTTTTCGTGTTCTGGTACCATATGAATGGCCCCCATATCCATGAGGGACGTAACCTGTTTCCAGTTGATTTTTTGGCAGGTCTGGCCAACCATTTGTCATTGACATAGTGTGGAAATAGAATCTGTATCCCTTTGATATGATGGTCAGTACCCACTTGTCCTGGGTTATTAACGGCCAATTTTGAGCATAAAGTGCTAATTTTTCCCCTATGGGTGCTGCCAAAAGATAAGTGCTTGGTGTAGGCAGACGGAAGTAATTGGGACTGCTTTCTGTAAGTTTGCGCTTTATCTCCTCCAGATTTGGAGGTGGATGCGCCCCATTGCTTTGACCTGTATGAGTCTTGAGCCTGGTACCTGGAACCCCTTAAGGCATCTGGATTTGCCCCTTTGAGCTCTGTCTGACATAGGAAAGGACCAATTTTTTGTAGGCCAGTGTCTACTGAATCTAGGTGGCTGCACTTGTAAGAAATCTTTAAGTTTGCATAGACTTAGCTTTGTCTTCCATTTTCTTTAAAACCTCTTCTGCCTTAATACCAAACAGAGAATCATGCTGTAAAGGTGCATCTAGTAATTTAGCTTTAACATGATCAGGCAAATGTTGTTACTTTAACCAGGCATGCCTGCGAATCACAGATCCAGTTAACTGCGGCCCTGCAGGAGGCCTGTAAAGAATCAAAACCACATTGCAAAGTATGCTTTCCAACTTGTTCAGCTGCATGCAATAATTCCTGCAATTCCTTATTTTCTGCACATTCTGAAATCAACATCATTTTCTGTTTCAGCAATTCCATAACATGTTGTTGGTACTTAAGCATATGAAATTGAGAGTTTAAGGCCCTGATTGCCAAGGTTGCAAAAGTATAAACCTTTTTTCCCCATCTGTCCAGCGCCCTAGAATCTCCCTTAGGACCCTGTGAAATAGTTTCAGGATCAGCATCAGGGTTTCTAAATGAAAATTTATGAGTGTCAGGAACCCTGTAATACCTGTCAGGCTTACTGGGAGCCTGAGGTAGAGAGTCAGGGGTCAGGCTTGACTCCGAAAAAACATCATCCACAATGTCTAACACAGGGGGAATGGCTAAAGGCTTGTGCTGAGGGAGAAGGAGGAAATCCCTGAGCTTCTTTTTTGATTCTGAGAAGTCTTCACTCTTCCAGTGAAAATGCTCCCTCAAAGTATGCAAGGTTTCTCCAACTGAATAATCCTCAGAAGGAGACGCAGATGGAATAGACTCCTCAGCATCAGAATCCTCATAGGGAGGTAAAGATAATTCCTGATCAAAAGATGAATCAGAAGAAATAGAAACCTGATCTGAAGATTCATAGTCAGTGTCTTGCTTAGGCCTCTTATCGGGGGGAATGGTACCCCTGATCAAGGTAATAAAGTCTTCAGCCATTTTGATCATCTGTTTTTTAGGCATAAAGGCCTGTGCACGTGGCTCAGGCATCGTTTTTTTAGTTTTAGAAGGTGTCTTTGCCTTTAGTTTTGCAGCTTTCGGTTTGATGTAAAAATGTTGAGGTCTGAATACACCCTCAGAAGCCGGTGCCTGCTCAGCAGCTCCAGAACCATCTGAGGGAGATGCATCTGTTGATCCAATACCTTGAGTATCTTGCTGCATGCCTGACTCCACATGGGTGTCGGTAGAGGCCTGCGACTCGAAGGTAGCGGGTATCAGGGGCTGCAAAAGTGCCCGAGTACCGGCGAACCAGCGACTGGCTTAGGAGAAGCTTCGTCGTCGGTTTTGGATCTCAACTGCCTTTCTCTGTCCTTTTCTTTGCGTTTTTTATGTACTCCAGTAGTCGGATTGCTATCAGACAACATCTCTGGGTAGTTAAATCTGTTTCCAAAATACTTAGATGCAAAAATATACAGACGCTTAATAGTGCGTTGGTTAAATCTAGCACAAAACCGACAGCCAGGCATGTTGTGGTCAGGGCCTAGGCAAGGAATACAGTATAAATGGAAATCCTTGTGAGGTATTTGCTTCCACAAATAATACAATTATTAACTTTTTCTGACATCAATAAAAAGCAAGAAAAAAGTTTCCCCAATGGGGTACTAAGCTTTATTGAAGACTTTGGTTCTGAAACTCAAACACGAATATTTCTGTAGTCGGCCGACCAGCACTTGTGAAATGATTCTGCTTCGGGCACCACGCGGCAAGAAAGACTGAAGAAAATGGCGTCGGCTGCATGTTTTATACCCCTGACTACCTGACGTCATGGAAGAGAAGACAGCAACCGACGCAGGACCCAAGACTTTGGAATTCAGGCCGATTGAGGGCAACCTGCCAGCAGATTACCCAAATGTAATGACTGCAACAGTGAAACACGAAGAACATCCTCCAGCACCCTCTCTGTCCAACCAGTGCTTCGTGTCCCTGCCCAAGTAGCTGACACACACACACACACTTTGAGAAGAGTTTATACAACCACACAAACACTCCTGGGGAAGGCTGGCACAGGTTCTCCAGCTGTGCCCCTTTCCCCAGACTATACAGTAGTACCAGCTGCCACCAACCACTAATATTTATCAGCTAGTCAAAGGCCCTTAAAAGGGTGTCCAATTATTACTGTGCAATATTATTATCCAATTGGTAGTATAGCCCAGGCCTAAAGCTATTGAAGTGGCTTTGCACAATTTACCAAAGGCATGCAATGACTCTAAAGAGCTTAAATTATCTCTACAAAAACAGCCACAGTTGAAAGGGTTTAAAAATATTTAATAACAAATAGTCAAAACATAAGACAATACTTTCACTACAAAGTGCTAGTCAAGAGTTCAGAGATCACAGAGAAATACTTAAAATAATTCAGTAGTACAGTTCTGACATCACAGAAAAACACTTAGAAATAGCTAGAAACTAGAAAGATTAGACTAAGAGAAAACACAAGTCAAAGATAAACGATGGTCACGACAAAAAATGCTTAATAATGCTCTCTGATTCTCTCTGTGTTTAAAATCACATTTCTGGCTTACATTAAACCATTCTTCACACTTCCCTGGGTTCCAGGCTAACAGAAACTACATTTACATTCTTCACCTCTGGGCAGAAACTACAGCAATAAAGGATATTTATGCATGCAAATTCTGGCCATTAACTCTGGCCTTAAAACAATAGGCAGGATGCCTCACTCTAGACTTACTGGCTCTGAGTTTTAACATCAAAGGGTCACAACATGCTTTACTTGGTCAGTAGAGTCCACTGTTGTTACATTTTTTTCAGTTTTACATGGAACACTATTTTTACCATTTAAGATAACAAGCCTGAGGTTTACATTAATATTTACAGATGACAGAATTATTTACAAAATTCTATCTGGCTAGGCTTGCAGCCTTCACCTATCTTCACCCAATCTTCACATGGGCAATGCAGCCGCCACAGCTTTCTTCCAAGATGCAGGCGCTTCTTGTCTTATTAAAGTACTGATAAACAAAACATTCCAGATCTTCATTATTTTCTTCCCTCCTAACTTCCAAACTTCCACAGGAATACAATATGTTCCTACAGACTTTCTAGCAGATTTATCATACATCACCTTTGTTTATCTCATCGCCCCTCGTCTTAGGTTTGTTCGTAATTAAGTCTTCCATAAATATTTCTATTTATGCTCTTTCTGGATTTTCACATTTCTCTGCTTCAAACAAACATTTATAAATTTCTGAAATATCTACAATACCTCTATGGGATGTATGGTTATTTTTCTTGTTACAGCCTCCCTATGTTTGGCAACAACCCTTTCTATTTTCTGTTACCTAAGTAATTCTGCTAAAAGTTTTTGTGCCCTGGATTTATTAAAAACAGCTGCTTAACAGCAATCTACACTCATGCATATAACTCAAATACTCATTTTCTCTTTAGCACTCTGCAGCTGCATCTCTTCTTGTTCATGTGATTCCCCTTATTCTGCAATACTTCAACCTTTGTCAGCCCCTCTAAATAATTCCTATTATTTCTTAGCCATATCTTTCTCTTTTATTTCTACCCTACTTTTAAATTCCATTTTCATTTTATCCCACTCACTAGCTATCACTTCTAAAGAAATTTCCATCTTCGCTGATAACTCTCAAATATCTACTACCCATTCCTTACATTCCCTCTCTTTTTAACAGGTAGGAGGAAAAGTGCCAGTGTCGCTTTTTTTACTTTACTACCCTGCATATATATCTTATTTTATCTGTGCTTGATCTGAAATAGTTATTGGATGGCTGTCAACGCTTTCAATTAAATGCACATGTTCTTTTGAAATATAATTTCTATCCAATCTAGCCCTGTTACTGTACTTTGGGAAATACATAAAATTCCAAACGACAAGAAGAGGGATGCCAGCAAGTAGACCTGAACGCTTAATTTTATTAAAAGGCACAAGTACAACCAGCGTTTTCGCCACCATAAACAGGAAGCTTCATCAGAGGTACTAAACAGCGCGAGAATGCGCTTTAAATAACAACTTTGAATTCAATAATGATGATGAATCATTATAATTGCATGTGCTACACATAATTAAATTTGACCAAATCGTTAATGAACAAATGTCTATACAATGAAGATTGTGACTGCTCACATATCGAACAATACATTGGCTAGACAAAAAAGGACTTATTCATTTAAACATTCTTAGGATGTTAAATAAAATAAATTAAATGAAATAAAATACAATAAACCGCTAAAAAGCCCCAAGTAGGCGGTTCATTCCTATTTATACCCAACTACTAGAAGGGATGATCATAAAATGTCTAAAAAATTAGACAGTCCCAATAGTGTTTGAAACTTAATTAGGAACTACCTGAACTAAACTGAACCTTATGAAAACAGTGCTTAAATCAGGTAATACATATCACCTAGAAGCCAACCATGAGACTTTATGATACATTTCACATAAATACAACCTTTAAAAATATACATGTATAAACATTTTAATAAAAAACATCTTAGTAAAAACAAAAATTTTACAAGTTAAATATTAACTATTTGGGAATGATAACCCCAAAAGGATATATATGTAATCATAAGTATCAATTAGGGACAGATACCCTTCTAGTAGTTGGGTATAAATAGGAATGAACTGCCTACTTGGGGCTTTTTAGCGGTTTATTGTATTTTATTTCATTTAATTTATTTTATTTAACATCCTAAGAATGTTTAAATGAATAAGTCCTTTTTTGTCTAGCCAATGTATTGTTCGATATGTGAGCAGTCACAATCTTCATTGTATAGACATTTGTTCATTAACGATTTGGTCAAATTTAATTATGTGTAGCACATGCAATTATAATGATTCATCATCATTATTGAATTCAAAGTTGTTATTTAAAGCGCATTCTCACGCTGTTTAGTACCTCTGATGAAGCTTCCTGTTTATGGTGGCGAAAACGCTGGTTGTACTTGTGCCTTTTAATAAAATTAAGCGTTCAGGTCTACTTGCTGGCATCCCTCTTCTTGTCGTTTGGAATTTTATGTGTTTCGCTGGTTTGTTTGCTGTCTTAATTTTGGAGTGAAGTTTACTTCTTGTTTCAAAGTACATGGAGAGCCCTGCCACGCCGGTTATGTTTGGGCAGTCTAACTCGGATGCCGTGGATGTTCCTAACTTGCTTTTGCAACTTACGCAAAAGCTTGAAACACTTAACAACCGTTTTCAAGCCTTTGAGGACTTATACGGAGTGCACGGTTATGGTAATACAGAAGGTTTTTTAAACCGTGTCACACCTAGTAGAACAGTGACTGATTCTCAAGGATCTATACCGGCAGGACAGCCGGTGAGAGCGCCAGCTTCTGGGAGTTGTTTAGTTCCTAATGAGACTTCAAGCACGCAATCTAAAGCTGTTACTGGCTATGTGGGGAATGAAAACGCACTTATTGGCGAAGGGACAATATCCGAATGGATAAACAATACAGGTGACTTTTTCATCTTTAATAAAATGAACATTGATTCCTCGTCGGTGCAGAGTTCTGGCCCGGCTGCCGTGTCGGCAACCTCGCTATCAGATAAATTGAAGTTGCTTGATTCTAAAACTTTAAAATTACGTAAACTACAATTGGAAGTGGCGTATTTCAAACAATGTTTAATTGATGGCATTATCCCTAAGGGGTTGAGATCTAGTTTCACTCCTTCTAACCTCATTAATAGTAATGCCTTTTTTACTGATTTAAAAACCTTGTTTCAAGTGCAGGGGATTCAGCTTTTGGAACTTTTAGTCAAACACTACTCTGATATGATTGTATGCTTGTCTGAGGAAATGTGTCTGTTGGACAGTGAAATTAAAACTGATAGAGCTTTTGCACAACTTAGGTTTGACCACTCACGTATTTTTTCTAGTATAGATACTTATATGGTCAAGCTTAAGGTCAACAAATCCAAGAAACTATATAGGGATAGGCTTGCCTATTCTAAAGATAGGGCGTTTCCTAATTTATGCTGCAAAAATAATTATGGCAAAGTTGATACACTTGAACCGACTGAGGTTGAAAACATAGATGACGCAGACATTAGGGAAGGTGACTCTAACAATATGCGGGGGGAACAGCCCCTTGGCAGAAGTAATAGAAATCTAAATAGAGGGCAAAATAGTGGTGCTAAGAATGATCCTCCAGTTTCCGGTTCCTTTAATGAAACCAACGTTAACAACAATGAGAATAACAATTTTTAGGAACAGGAACAAACAAAGACAACAGGGGAACAAGAATTGGAATTAGGTAACAGTGATAACCTTGTTCCAGCAGTAGCTACACCAAAAATTATTCTAAATAAGAAGGAGGACTTTACGATTTATAATTTTTCATCTTTAAGTTTAGAACCCGAATTGGTAGAACTGTTAGCCTTGGGTAATACGTTTGTCCCGTCTAAAAAATGTGATGTAGCCAGGGTCTTGTTGGACCTCAAGTGTTATGTGAGGAAACTGAACCTGAAACTTTTATTCAATGACACTGAAAGACCCCCTGAATCTAAATTAAAACTTTTAAGTGTCTTTAATCCGCCACTACATGTTACACTAAAAATGTTTGAACATGTTTGTGAATTGGATATTAGACACATGGCTAATTCACGTAGAGACAACTTCAGCCAGTTTAATATTTCCAAAGAGCAACTTTTAGCTCTAAATTCTTTGCGCTTTGCAGGTGTAAGAATTATTAAACCGGACAAGGGGGGAGGGTTGGCTATCTTCGAGCAAAAAGATTATGTTGAACGCATGTTGAAGGTGTTGGACTCTGATTCTTACCACAAGTCTTCCACTAATGAGATGAACACTTGTTCAAAAAGAACTAGAGGTTATTTTAGAGACCTGTTTATTAGTGGAAGAATTGATGAGGACACCTTCAAATATATTGACATCTTGTATGCTAGAACACCAGTGATGTTTGGAAGGTTCATAAAAACCTTGGGGACCCACCAATGAGAGCCCTTATTGACGGTAGGGCATCAACTACCTACCCGTGTTCCAAATTTGTGGACTCACTACTTAGGAAATATGTTGAGCTGTTGCCTAGCATATGCAAAGACTCGTGGTCCTTCCTATCTGAAATAAACAACTTAACAGAAGTTGAGGGGACTAACTTCTTGACTATAGATGTGGTGGATTTATACACATCTATACCACATCTAGAGGCCCTTGAGTGGATTGAACTTCTGTTGATAGAATTGGGGGCGTCAAGTGAGATTAATAACATCACGGAATTACTTGACATTATTCTCACCTCCAATTTTTTCATCTTTGAAAATGATGTTTATATACAGAAACAAGGTGTGGCCATGGGCTCCCCTTGCGGAGCAGCCGTAGCAAATTTATTTATGGCATATTGGGAGAGGAAGTTTGTATTTACCAACCCAGAGTGGAGTAACAAAATTACATTCTACACCCGCTTTCTGGACGACATTTTTATCCTTTTAAAGGGACTCAGGAAGCGGATCAATTTGCTAACTATTTGAATAGTACAACTTCCTTTCTAAGGTTTACACACCTTTTTGATACAGAAGTCATTAACTATTTGGATGTCAAGTTATTTAGGGGTAGTCAACCTTGTTCATTTAGATCTGTTATTTTTAGGAAAGACACCTATGTAAACTCGTTTCTCCATTATTCCAGTTTACATCCTCCTAAACAAAAAAGAGCTATAGTAAAGGGACAGCTTGTGAGAGCTGTCCGTATGTGTAGTGAACTGGAGGATTTTCTACTGGAATGTGAGACTTTAAGGAACTTATTCACTAACCGGGGTTACAGTTTGATTGATGACTTGATTGTTGAAGTAAGACACAAAAGAATTAGGGAGTTTATAAACCGCTTCTTTGTCCACTTCACTACCTGTTTGTGAAGAGGAGCCATTTGGGGCAGTAAGTGCGAATTTGAGCCCTGTTGTTGGCAACTTAGAAAGTACTTCTATTAAGGGGTTCCCATGTAGTTTTATTTCTACATTTAATACGAACTCCTTTGAAATACGAGATATTTTACATAAGAACTGGGCCTTTATTGCCAGTAATGGACCTCTTCTTGAAAAACTTGGTGAGAAACCATTGATGGTTTTTAGAAGAGGACGGAACATAAAGGACCTTCTCCAAATTAGTACTTTTGGAGTCACCTCTTCTAGAACTAAGGGGTCTTTTTCCTGTGGCTCTTGTAACTACTGTATTTACATCAAAACAGGTAGCTTTTTTTCTGTAGAAGGAAATAAGAAATTTAGTATTGGCCACAGAATAAATTGTAACACCAAGTCAGTCATATATATAGCTTACTGTTCATGTTGTCCAGCCTTCTATATCGGTAAGACCGATAGAAGGTTAAAGGACAGGATCTACCAGCATATCACGCAATTAAAAACAGTAAAGTGAGACTTGGCCAAACATATTGACTTGTTCCCTGAACATGCTTTTGTTTTTATGGGTATAGATCATATACCTGTGTCTGTTAGAGGGGGTCCTACATCTCTGTTGTTGGAGGTTCGTGAGCTACTCTGGCAGCTTAAGCTGAACGCTTTTTGTGCTCCCGGCTTAAATGAAAGCTGCAACATAGCACCTTACTTGAAATTTAAGTCATTTATGAGGTGATATTACAAGGACCCCCTTCTACTTGTCCCTAATTGATACTTATGATTACATATATATCCTTTTGGGGTTATCATTCCCAAATAGTTAATATTTAACTTGTAAAATTTTTGTTTTTACTAAGATGTTTTTTATTAAAATGTTTATACATGTATATTTTTAAAGGTTGTATTTATGTGAAATGTATCATAAAGTCTCATGGTTGGCTTCTAGGTGATATGTATTACCTGATTTAAGCACTGTTTTCATAAGGTTCAGTTTAGTTCAGGTAGTTCCTAATTAAGTTTCAAACACTATTGGGACTGTCTAATTTTTTAGACATTTTATGATCATTCCTTCTAGTAGTTGGGTATAAATAGGAATGAACCGCCTACTTGGGGCTTTTTAGCGGTTTATTGTATTTTATTTCATTTAATTTATTTTATTTAACATCCTAAGAATGTTTAAATGAATAAGTCCTTTTTTGTCTAGCCAATGTATTGTTCGATATGTGAGCAGTCACAATCTTCATTGTATAGACATTTGTTCATTAACGATTTGGTCAAATTTAATTATGTGTAGCACATGCAATTATAATGATTCATCATCATTATTGAATTCAAAGTTGTTATTTAAAGCGCATTCTCGCGCTGTTTAGTACCTCTGATGAAGCTTCCTGTTTATGGTGGCGAAAACGCTGGTTGTACTTGTGCCTTTTAATAAAATTAAGCGTTCAGGTCTACTTGCTGGCATCCCTCTTCTTGTCGTTTGGAATTTTATGTGTTTCGCTGGTTTGTTTGCTGTCTTAATTTCGGAGTGTACTTTGGGAAATATGTAAATTTTGTCAGAGTTCCGTCTACTGAATTCATATGTTCATACGTTTCTTCAGAACTCTGCCCTCATTGTTAAATTTTTCCTTCTAGGTCCCCAAATCTATCCTCACTATTGTAAAACAAGTTCCAGTCAACACACAAAATATTCCCTGCTGAAAGCTGATTATTTCTTAACTTCCATAACAGTAGTTTTTGTTGGAACATAAATACATGTCAATGTAATCCTTCTCCCTTGCCAACAGCCACCTATCACCGCAAATCTACTATTACTATCTTTTTTCCTCTTCTATCGCTACTGGTGTCCTTCAAGCAATAAGTATTATCATTATTCCATTTTTCCTTTGTCTTCGATAGTCTGCTGAATATCCAAATACAGTACAATGGAGGCTAGTACTTGTAAGCAACCAAACAAAACAGAACTGAATATCCATCCTGAAATCCTTTCCTTACCAAACTCATTTGCTCATTTCTTTCCAAATGCATTTCCTGCAGCATTGCTATTTGCATTCTGCATTTCTTAGTACAATTCAGTGCTCTTTCCTTTTTGTCTAGGCCTATAAGGCCATTTACATTCCAAGATAATGTAGATTGCATAGCCATTATGATAAAATCTATTTTCCCACCTAATATACATGACATTTTTTTGAATGTGTATTTCCAGTTTTTGTTTTACATGTGCACACTAATGTTTGGCAGGCTGATTATACAGTTGTTTCTTCTCCTCTCCATATGAAACTATGTCACATTTTTCAAGAATTTTTGTTTTAATGAAAACCCTCAAACAATAAAAAAAACTAATTACATTTTCAGAACATCTTCTTCCCCTCTCAGCATAGAACAAGCACACAAAACTATGTACATTTTAAGTTTGACCCTTTAGATAGGAAGACTTGCCCCAAATCGACAACTACACCCACAGGCATTACCTAGCCTAAAATTATACCCAAGCTAACATGCATGTTACAGCCTGTGTTCCCACTTAAATGATTACTATCTCTTCTTCACCTCCAAAATGTGAAAAAAAGTACAGTTTTGTACCTACCATAAATGTAGATGTTCGAGTGCTAATACAGCTGCAGTCATAACAGATGGGTTCTCCTGCCGTCAGGCGGGTCCTCGGTCAGCTGAATTCCAAAGTCTAGGTCCAGCGTCGGTTGTCATTGCTTCTTCCCTGACGTCAGTGCGACAGGGGTATAAAGGAACCAGCCGACGCCATTTTCTTCAGTTTTTCTTGCCCCAGATGTCAGGTGCCCCCAGAAGGAAGGCAATACATAAATTTGTGTAATAATGCAGTGCAATATAATCAAAATACAGTAGTTGCAAGCAAATACATCATAAATGAATACCCCAATCAAGTAGTATGAGGATGTGTCAGCCTATAGGCCTGTCCCAAGAGGGGAAGGAGGGAGTGAAACCTGGACTGCAGCTGTATTAGCACTCGAACAGCTACATTTATGGTAGGTACAAAACTGTACTATGTTCATCGTGCATACAGCTGCAGTCATAACAGATGGGTAGAATCCCAAAGCTAAGAAAGGGGTGGTAGGCACTAGGTGGAACCAAAATGCCCTGCAAGACTGCAGTGGCAAAGCCTGCTCTAGATTTGGAGTATAATGGTAGGTTGTAGTGCTTGGAGAAGGTATGCACAGAACTCCAAGTGGCTGCTTCCAAAATATCCTTGGTAGGAACTCCTCTGAGGAAGGCTGCAGAGGTGGCTGTGGCCCTGGTGGAATGAGTTCTAATGCCTGTAGGTACAGTTTTGCCATGAAAGGAATAGCAAAAACATATGCAGTGGGCTATCCATTTTGAGATTGTCTGTTTGGAAATTGGCTTTCCTTGAGCTCCTACCGCATAGGCCACAAAGAGCTGTTCTGATTTTCTGAAAGGCTTTGTTCTGTCGAAATAATAACGCAGTTGTCTGTGGATGTCCAAGGAATGTAGTAATCTCTCCCCTTTGTTTTGAGGATTAGGATAAAAAGTAGGTAAATGTATGGCCTGATTTAAAGCTACCCTGGATACCACTTTAGGCATAAAGGATGGGTTGGTTCGTAAGGAAACTCTGTCCTGATGGAAGATGATAAAAGGCTGTACAGCCATGAGAGCCTGTAGTTCTGAAACTACGAGCTGAGGTGATAGCCAGAAGGAAAGCTGTTTTCCAGGACAAATATTGCAAATCTGATGAGGCAGCTGGCTCAAAGGGAGGCAAGGTCAGTTTTTCCAGAATGTAATTAAGATCCCAAGCAGGTATTGGTGGTTTCCTAGGTCGTCTTAAATTCTTAGCCCCTCTGAGGAACTGTCTTAAGAGAGGGTGACAGAATAAAGGAGGATCAGTGTTGTATTCTGCAGAAATGGCTGAGGCATGGATTTTGATGGAGGAGAAAGAAAGTCCACTGCTTAGCAGTTCAGCCAAATATTGTAGCATTTGAGGTAAATTCAGTTTTCCAGGATCCTGGCCCTTTTTCTCATTCCAGACACAAAAACGTTTCCATTTTGCGGAGTAAGCTTTTCTAGTTGATGGCCTTCTGGCCTCCAAAATGACATCCTGCACCTCCTTGGAGAGTAGGGCCTGTTGTGATGCTAAGGAATCTTCCATGCAGCCAGACTGAGTGTCTTTAGCTGGCTGTGAAGAGTTTTGAAGCTGTGCTGAGTCAGAAGAAGAGGCATTAGAGGCAGGGTCCATGGTGGTGAATGTGTCAGGCTCCTCAGGAGTGGGTACCAGTGTTGCCTTGGCCAGTCCGGAGCAATGAGAATCATCTTTGGTCTGTCTGCTCTGGTCTTCAATAGAACTTTGGGCAGCAGAGGAAGAGGTGGGAAGGCATAAACTGTCATTGATGTCCAACTGAAAGAGAGAGCGTCCACTCTCCAGGCTTTTGGATGGAAGATCCTTGAGCAGAATTTTGTCAATTGATGATTTTTGTGGGAGGCAAAGAGATATATGTCTGGCTTTCCCCATTCTTGGATTATCTCTGTAAAAACTTTTGGATGCAATTTCAATTCGTGTGGATCTGTCATATTCCTGCTTAGGTTGTCTGCCAGCGTGTTTTCCTTGCCTGGCAAGTACTGTGCTTGTAGTTCCATTTGTAAGTCCAAGGCCATGTTCCAAAGTGACATGGCCAGTCTACATAGGGGGTAAGAATGTGTTCCTCCCTGTTTATGTACCACATAACTGTGGTGTTGTCTGTTCTTATCAATAGTTGACCTGGTTGTAGAAGGTCCTTGAAAGCTATAATAGCATTTATTACTGCTAGCATTTCTTTTTGATTGATGTGAAGGTGCTTTCCTTTTTGGGACCATTTGCCCTGAATGCACCGATCTGTCATGTGCCCCAGGCGTAGTCCGAGGCGTCTGTTGTGATGACTTGATTTGTTTGAGGCTTGCTGAATGGAAGGCCTGTGTTTGTTTGACATGCTTGAGCCCACCACAGAAATTCCTTTTGCAGACATGGAATTAGTGGTATTATTGTTTCCAAACTGTGGCTGTGCTGAGACCATATGTTTTTCAGGTACCATTGTAGTTTCCTCATATGCAGCTTTGCACATGGGATTAGCAAGATGCAAGATGCCATGAATCCCAGAGCCTGCAGGATTTTCCTTGCAGTCAGCCTGGTGCAATTTGCTAGTGTTTTGAAGTATTGAATTAGTTGCCCCTGCTTCTCTGGCGTGAGGTAGGCCATCTGGGTGTTTGTGTCCAAATTGGCACCCAGGAAAATTATCTTCCAAGAGGGTATTAGCTTTGATTTCATTTTGTTGACTGTGTATCCCAGAGAGTTCAACAAAATTATTACATAAGCCAGATGTTTCAGAAGAATGTGCTTGCTGTCTGCTTGGATCAGGCAGTCGTCCAAATAGGGGTATATTTGTATCCCTTGAAGTCTGCAGTAGGCAATTACTGATGCCAGGCATTTCGTGAATACTCTGGGCGCAGTAGATAAGCCAAAGGGCTTGGATTGATAATGCAGAGAATTGATAATGGGTTGAACCTGCAAGAAATCTGAGGTACCTTCTGCAATTTTGTCTGATTGGGACATGCAGGTATGCCTCCTTGAGGTCCAGTGTTACCAGCCAAGACTCCTTGCCCAGCATGGGAAGAAGTTGCTGTAGGGTGAGCATCTTGAATTTTGGTACTAGTAGAAATGTGTTTAGGATGGATAGGTCCAAAATAGGTCTCCAATCTTTTCCCTTCCTTGGCACCAGAAATAGCCTGGAATAAAAACCTTGATCTTGTTCATGCGTAGGCACCTCTTGAATAGCTTTCATGTTTATGAGATCTGTAATTTGCCTTTGTGCCTCTGCCCTTTGATTTTGTGGCAGGTTTGGCATGCCTCTCATTTTTGGAAGGGTGTGAAAATGGAATTTGTAGCCTTTGTTTATAATGTCCAGGATCCATTTGTCCTTGGTGACAATATGCCAATTTTTTGAAAATAATGCCAGCTTTCCTCCTAAGGGGGCTGCCATTTGAGACTTGGTTGGCATGCAAAGGGGAAAGTCATTGGGTTTGCTTTCTGAAAGATTGCGAGTTATCCTCACCACCTCTTTGTGTAGGAGCTTGCCACTGTCTGCCTCTAAACGATCCTTGGGATTGTCCTCTGCCCCTCGAGCGCCTGTATCTGCCTCTTTGGGGTCTGTCCGTAGCAGGAAAGGACCAGTTTTTGGAAGGCCAATTTCTACTAAAGCGTGGGGGGTTGTACCTGTAGAAATTCTTTCACAGTTTACATTGATTTAGCCTTTTCCTCCATTTTCCTTAACACCTCCTCGGCCTTAGCACCAAATAGTACATCCTTTTGAAGAGGGGCGTCTAGTAATTTAGCTTTGACATGATCAGGTAAGGCGTGTTCCTTGAGCCAGGCATGCCTATGTATGACTGATCCTGTAACAGCAGCTCTACATGAGGCCTCTAGAGCATCAAAACCACATTGTAAGGTATGCTTACCCACTTGTTCTGCACTATGCATCAAATCCTGCAACTCCAAGTCTGGTTGTTCAGGTTGTGACATTTTACTTTTCAATTGTGATAACAAAAACTGTTGGTATTTTAGCATACGAAACTGACAGTTTAAGGCCCTCATGGATAAGGTAGCCGAGGTATATACCTTTTTTCCCCACCTTTCTAAGGATCTGGAGTCTCTCTCGGAAGGGAATGGATTTTTAGCAATGGAGGCCTTAACTCCCTTGGGGCCCTGTGAGATGTTTTCTGGGTCAGCAGCATGGCTCTTGTATAGAAATTGGTGTGAGTCAGGAACCCTATAGTACCTGTCAGGCTTAACTGGAGCTGGAGGTAGAGAGGCTAAGGCAGGCCTCCGAGTAAACATCATCTAGGATGTCCAAGACAGGAGGTATAGCCAGAGGCCTGTGCTGAGGTAGCAAGAGAAATTCCCTGAGCCTTTTCTTGGAATCAGAATAATCTTGGCCTTCCCAGTGGAAGTGTTCCCTTAAGGTATGCAAAGTTTCTCCAAATGAGTAATCCTCTGGGGCGGAGACAGAAGGGATGGACTCCTCTGCATCAGAGTCTTCAAAAGGGGAGTAAGAATGTTCCTGATCATCAGAGTGCTCTGAAAGAATGGAGCCCTGATCAGAGGAGGGGGAATCTTCCTCCACTCTGGGCCTTTTGTCCGGTGGGGGCTGAGAACCTCTGATAAGAGTAATTAAATCCTCAGCCATTTTAAGCATCTGTTTCTTAGGCATGGGGCCTGGAGATGGGCCCTGTGTAGCTGGTCTCTTAGAGTGCAAAGTTGCTTTAGACTTTGTGAAAGCCTTGATGGAGAAAGAAGAGGAAGGTCTGAAGACACCTTGAGTGGAGGTGGACCTGCCCACATTCTGAGTTTCAACGGCAAGAGCGGCTTCGGTATCTGTAGTCGGGGTGTGGGCCGAGGAGCCTGCGACCTCGGCACAGGAGACACCGCCAAAGAAGTGTCGTCGGTAGTCAGGGGCTGTGTAGGCACCTCGCTGAGAACCGGACCACGTGTAGTCGGGCTTTGGCGTGGTGTCGGTAGAGGCCGCAGACCTCGTGTGTCGGTCCTTGTCTTTGCGTTTTTTTAGACATAACCGGAGTCGGAGTATCCGACAACATAGTATAGTCAAATGCTTTCCCAAAATAATGCTGGGCGAACTCTGCCCGACGCTTAAGAGTGCGTTTGTTGAAAGTAGCACAAAAGCGACAGACCGAGACGTCGTGGTCTGGGCCTAAACAAGGTATACAGAGGGAATGGAAATCCTTATGCGGTATTTGCTTCCCACAAGAAATACAATTATTAACTTTGTCTGACATCGTCTGAGGCAAGAAAAGTTTCCCCAACGGGGTACTTAGCTTTTAAGAAGACTTCGGTTTCCAATTTTTTTCATAATCTCAGGAGCTGGCCGACCGGCACTTGCGAACTGCTTCTGCTTCGGGCACCGCGCGGCAAGAAAGACTGAAGAAAATGGCGTTGGCTGGTTCCTTTATACCCCTGTCGCACTGACATCAGGGAAGAAGCGACGACAACCGACGCCGGACCTAGACTTTGGAATTCGGCCGACCGAGGACCCGCCTGACGGCAGGAGAACCCATCTGTCATGACTGCAGCTGTATGCACGATGAACATCAGCTTGCATGCTTACAGAAAACATTAACCTTAAGCCTTAAGAAAATGTGTACTGCTATCTTTAAATAAAACTATAATGTACACTATTCTATTAACTGTATTATGTCTGCTATGGAAGCTGCTATCGCTTAATCACTTCCCATAAGTTTAAACTATTTTTCATTGAACTGCTTGCCACTGTATATTAAAAATTTGCATTTCCCTCAGTAACAAAATGCTCAGAACTCTCAAGATTAATTGCTTGCACCTGCAGACAGATGGTCTCCATGTAAAAGTAGTCAGCAATGAGAGGAAAAAAAGCTAACATCTCTGCAGATGCCCAACATGGCTTTTGCAATGGACATAGATAATCAGTTAAATGATGGCTGCATATATGCTTTGTTGACACAGTTTTGGACAAACGTCAACTCGAAGCAGCCTTAAGTGGTTCTTTCAACTCTTTTAGTTTGGTGGAACACAAACTACTCTATCTTCATCTCAAGGATGTAGGCTACAGCCAACAAGCAGTAAAGTGATTACAAAACTACTAGTTAGGATGTATGCCAGGGTTGTTATTGACACACCAATAACAGACACTCTTAAGTGAGATTACTAGTGTGCTATTAATAGGTCCTGCCCCAGAAGATCAAGGCTCTAGCCATATTCAGGATTTCTCATTACCCTGAGAGGCAGTGACTTCAGAGACTGAATAAATAAGCAGCTAGGTATGTGGGAGGTGCACCAACCTCCACAACAGGGGGGGGGGGGGTGCAGGAAGACTGGTCACCCTGCAAAACTATTTTCTTTAATAATATTTTTAAATTTTGACTACTACTCACACTCAAATACCACCGCTGCTTTGTGACGATAGTTGTGCCACAATCATGAAACATTCACAAGGCCATCAGGATGCATGCAAGTTGTCACATGGAAAAATGCTACCTCTGATCATTATTCTTCAGACACTGAAGTCCTGTAATAATCCCTTTTAGGTCCTTTATTATTCTCTGTCAACACAAACAGGATACCTTGACACAAATAAAGCTTTCCACTGACAAAATATACAAACAATTTAGAACTTCTGCAATGTACAGACACTTCAGATGCACTCAAAAGTAACATACAGCAAACTTTTTTTTATAACTTCAATGACTACAGTAATCAACATACAGTAACACTGTAAGTAAAAAGTTGACATATGATGCAACATTCAAACAGATAGATGCTGGTAAAAAAAAAAACTCAACTGAGATTGTAGTAAATTGGAAATAAATTAATGCATTACTTAACAGACATTTGAATTTCAAAGACAACACCTAAAGCACAATCAAACTGATAAGTTAAAAAGTCAAAGTTCTATATAGAGTAAACTTAAGCCTGACTTCCGAATGCAGACATAATGTAGCCCAGACTGTCCTAATACCAAAACTACTGCAAAGTATTCTGTCAGTGATTTCAATAAGAATTTATTCTGGAAATGGCATGCAGAAGAAATGCAAGATTTGCAGTTAGTTTATCACGAAGTACACACCACTGTACTGCCCTAAAAATCCTAAACTGCATAGCTCTCAAATACAGATATCCATCCATCCTCAATCCCTTTTCCCATTTTGCACAATGGGCCAGGGTGTCACTTCCGCAGTGACAATCATCTCGAGCCAAGGTTTATACATGTACATGCAATTCATTTCTTCTCGCACGTTATTGCACAAAAACTCTGACCTACCCAATCTATTTCAATGATACCAACCCAACATGCAAATGTTTATTTATTTATTTATTTATTGCACTTGTTTACCGGGAAAGTCCTAGGTGAGCCCATTTTCAGTGGAGGCCCAGGGAGAAAAGCTCCACATAAAAGTCAACATTACAGAAATACAAACATCAAAAATAGAAATATCAAAAATGTAGCACTATTTACAGTTTTTTAGCAATTCCACTGCAGTTTTATGGTAGTCCATTGATGATATTAACATGTACTTTTGGTCATATAGATGCCACAGACATTACTGGTTGGGAGGCAGAAAAAACAGTAACATCGTATAACATTATTTACATGCATTTAAATCTGTGTAGGCAGTGTAGTAACAGTCATAGGTATGGCTGCAGACCTGCTAAGAGTGCATACCTGTAGCCCCAGAGAGTGGGAGTAGTGAGAAGAGAAGAGTTATTTTTGGCCAGGGTATACCAGCAGGTAGAGCGGTGTTGTCTGAGGGATTTTTTAAAGAGAGCAGGGTATGAGATGAAGGTTATTGAGATTGGGAGGTTATTCCAAAGTTTGGAGGTAGTGAAGGAGTAAAGCATTTGGCCTGTTGGAAGTTGAGGTTTACTGACTTTAAGATGAATTTTGTTTTCGTATCTAAGGTGTCTGTTTGGACGGTACAGAGTTACTATAGAGGAGAGAGCTGGACAAGCTGTTGGTTTATATATTATTTTATGTGCAGTAATTAAGTTTAAGTAGTTGAGACAGAGTGGAAGTTCAAGCCAGTTTAGTTGTTGCAGTGAGGAATAGTGATGTGATGAGGATCTAGCATTTTATTATAGCGTACATCAAGTTTGTTTTTTAGTGAAGAGTGTAATAGTGAGGATGGCGGCATCATATAGGAGGGATGGAAGTAGGAAGGCAGAGGCTAGTGCCCTTTTGGCATTGTTATTTAGGTAATAGTTATGTCTGTAGAGGGTATGTAGTTTCTAGTGCGTCTTTTTGATATTATTGATATGTGGGGTTCAAAAGGTAGGGTTTCATAGACAGTGACTCCTAACAGTTTAGTACTGGATCAACTTCTGTGGAGGTATTATTTTGGGAGAGGATAGAGAATTCAGCCCTGTTCAGGGGTGTTATTTTTTTGGGAGTGAATAGAATCAACTTGGTCTTTCTTGGGTTGAGAGCAAGGTGATTATTTGACATCCATTTTTCGGTGGATGTGAAGGCATTTTGGGTTAGTAGTTGAAGCTCAGAAGGGGTTTTTGCAGTGCAGATAATTGTTGAGTCATCTGCATACTGTATTACGTCAGCCTGTATTACTGACTCATGGAAATTGTTGATGTAGAAGTTGAATAGTAGGGGGGCCTAATATTGAGCCTTGGGGGACACATAATATAATCATCAAACCAAGGCATACTAAAGGTTCCTAATCTGGATGCTAAAACTGTAGACAGAACTCCAAGCCACTATCTTATTTGTTTGCTTCAAATATTAAATAATCCTCCCCTGGCAATAAGGTCTAAATAAGAACCTTAACAGCCCACTAACTCTCATCAACTAAATGCCCCAAAAGAAATGTGACCCAATATTTTTCCTTTCTTAAGTTTACAGCTTTATTCATATAAAAACCATAGAACCATACATACAAAGTGCAAACCTTATGCATGGTGCACTAAAACAGTATCCCAGTAGTTAGATTTTGTTGTTACTTAACAACACTTGAGCCAAGTGAAAAAAGGGATTCACAGATATCACTCCTGTAATTAAAACAATACCTCCTAGCATATGAATAAGTAAAAAGAAGTTATGTACTTACCATAACATTTCATGTGTGCTGTCTATCTTTATTCTTCCTCAACGAGTGGGTTCAGATGCGATCTGTCAGATCCAACTCGGCCGATGCTAAAGCCTGCAGCCAACAAATCTCTCGAACGTCTCCCTTCCCCACAATGCACCCATCAAATTACTTCAGATCTTGTTTGCTGCTACATTAATGTAGGAAGATAGAGAATTCTGGGAAAAGCCATATCCAGAGTCATATATATATATATATATATATATATATATATATATATGGAGATACATATAAAGAGACCATGTAAATACTAGTTTCCCCAAAAGCCAAGGATGAGAATTGATGGGAGGGGTGTTGAGGAAGAATGAAGATCGACAACACAGCTGGAACATTATGATAAATGCATAACTTCTTTATCTGCTGTTGTCAAGCTTCATTTTATCCTCAACAAGTAAGACAGCATCCCTAGATCTCTGTATCCAGGGTGGACTCAAGGAAGGATATTCCTGAGCACCACAGAACCAAATGACGCCCTACCTCTGGAGACCAGCTCCAACTTGTAATGAGCGACAAAGGTATGGGGAGTAGCCCAAGTTGCTGCAGCACAAATATCGGCTATAGACATTCTTGATTGAAAAACCATGGAAATAGCCATGGATCTAGGGGAGTGTGCTTTCAAGGCATGTGCAAGAGAAATGTCCCATTTACCATACACAAAGGAAATGCAATTTGTCAGCCACTGTGATAGGGTAACTTTGGTCCAGAGAAGAAAATAAACAGTTGGTTTGCTTTCCTGATTTTTTCTGTCACATGCAAATATAATTGCAACTGTCTATGAAGATCCAATAAATGTAAGATATATTCTTCTTTGTTGGTAAAATTGGGAAAAAAAATACTTGTAAATCGATAGTCTATTGATGTTGGATTCTGACACCACCTTTGGAAGGAAGGATAGGTTGGTATGTAAGGTCACTCTATTTTTGAGGAAAAGCAAATAAGGAGGTTTAGAAGATAATACTTGGATCTCAGAAATTCTTCTTGCAGAAGTAATGGCAACCAAGAAAATTGTCTTCCATGCAAGATTTAAGGTCACATGCAGTTGCTGGTCCAAAGAAAGATTGATTGAGAGACTGAAGCACCAAATTTAAGTCCCATGGAGGTGTAGGGTCCTTAAAAGGAGGCTTTAGAAGAAGCCTCCCTTTTAAGAAGGCTTTGTTCAATTTATGAGAACTATGGATGTCCCATTAGAACCTGTATGGTAATTTGAAATTGCTGCTAGCTGTATAACGGTTGAGGACTACCACTGTTTTGAAATAAGTGTGCAAGGAAATCTAAAATGTAATAAACAGGAGCTGAAGAGGGGTCAAGATTGTGTTACTGAGCCCAAAGGGCAAATCCTTTTCATTTACTGGAATACGTTTTCCTTGTCGAGGGTTTGTGAGAAGATAAAATTATACATCTTACAGGTGATGAGAGCATAGATTGTCTGGCTACAAGGGGAACTGGAGAAGCCCAAAGCAGTTAGCTCAAGGCCAATATGGGATAATTAGGATTACTGTGTTCTTTGACCTGGCACCTTTCTGCAGAAATTTTGGAATCGCTGTGGTTGGTGGGACAGCAAAAAGGAGACCAGGGGGCCAATCGTGAAGTAGAGCTTCCCTCTGTGGGGAAATCACAGCAATGTAGTTATTGCACTTGTTGTTTAGGGGAGAGGCAAAAAGATCACAGCATGGCTGGCTCCATTGACAGAAAACGTCATCTTCCACTTTCCCATTGAGGGACCACTCAGGCAGAAGAAGAATGCACCTGCTCATTTTATCTGCAATCATAGTGGATCTCCTCGGAATGTGCATCGCTAAAAGAAAATGGTCAGAAGAGATCACCCACTGCCACACCCTGAGAGCATCTTGACACAATGGATAAGATTTGGTTCCCCCTTGTATGTTGATGTACTAGATGATTGACGTGTTGTCCGTATGAATCTCAATCATCACAGAGGGAAGAACATCTTGAAATGCTTGCAACGCCAACAGCACTGCTCTCATCTCGAACATTTATATGCAATTTGGCCTCATTGGGGGACCAAATACCCTGGACTGTCTTCCCCAAATAATGCCCGCCTACACTATCAGGTAAGCATCTGTGGTCACAATGTCAATGACCTTGGGCTGCCAGAGCATTAAAGGATGGCCATGGAACAGCTGATTGGATTGGATCCACCAATAGAGATCTCTTTTGCAAGTGTTGGTAATTTTTATCTGGAATGATACTGACTGATGGAATATTGACCACTGAATAGCCAACATCCATTAAATTATCCGCATGTAAAACCTGGCCAACGGAACTAGGGTTATTGCTGCCACCATGAGGCTCAGAGTTCAAAGAACTGTGTGGGCTGAGACTGATGTGTTCTCAACAACCTTCTTGCCCTGTGACCTTACTGTTTGAACTAGTTGTGATGTAAAGGAAGCAATGGCAGTCTGTGTTCAGAATTGCTCTAATAAATTCCAATGTCTGAGTTGGCTGAAGTTGCGATTTGTTGTAGTTTATGGTTATTCCTTGGAGAGTGCAGGTGTGGAGGAACCTGTTATCTTGTATGAATGAGTTGATGCCTTGTTGGAGAGGTAATTAGCCAGTCATCCAGGTAGGGGAACACCCGGAATCCCTGCAGCTTGAGGTAAGCTGCTACTACTGCCATGCATTTGGTGAACACCCTGGGGGCTGTAGTAAATCTAAGGGTAGTACTGTGAATTGATGGTGACTTGCTCTCAGCCGGAAGTATAGGTGTTTTCTGGATCGCCTGCTCATTTTTATGTGATAGTAGGCATCCTGAAGATCTAGTACAGCCAGTCATCCTTGCCTAGAAAAAGGGAGAATGGACTGAACCGTGACCATCCAGAATTTCGTTCAGTGAACAGATTTGTTTGGATCTGTGAGATCCAAAATTGCTCTGCAGTCCCCTGTTTTCTCTGGCACTAAAAAGAACCTTGAGTAAGTTCCGGATCCTATCTGGTCTGGTGGGACCTCTTGGATGACTTTTTTCTAGCAGCATTTGAATCTGGATTGCTGCGCGATCCCTCTGACTTGATGAAACATCTGGGATTTTTCTGGAAATTGGTGGCGGTAGGGAAAATGGTATTATACAACCTCTGGATATACTCCTCTGCACCAAAGTATCTTTTAAGTCTAGCCAGGCTCTCTGGTGCAGGGATAAATATCCCCCGACTGCCTCCAGAGGTGGACAGTTGGGTCTCCATTCAGGAGTGCTAGTAGGGTTTATCAAAGAAAGATTCTTGTGAACCCTGGTTCTGCAGGCCACCTCTGCCACAAGGGCAATGATGTCCATTGGAATTCCACCCTCTGCCCTTGGGGACACCTCCTCCACATGTGTCATGGAAAGGATCTTAAGACTTTTTGAACCACATCTTCTGGCCACTCTGCTGATTCCTGGAGTAGGATCTCTGGGGGGCCGAAAAATGTATGCCCATGGCAGACAAGGTATTCCCATCCTTCTCGCACCTGGACAGCATTTGCTTCACTTTAGGGCTAAAGCAGTAGTTCCATCAAAGGGGGCATTTATGAAACTGGACATAAATGGCACCACAAAATCACACAAGATCATCATGGCTCCTCATGGAAATGCCTGAAGCCGCTGATCTAGGAGGTCCCTTTCTCTATGTTGGAAACCAACCTCATAGGACTACTGGATAATGACTGTAGGGTTGCCAACTGAGAAGTCACTAAACCCTGAACTTCTGCAGAAACGGCTCCTGAGAGAGTATTTGCTACTTCCTTGGTCAAATCTCTCTGAAGTCTGATAAAGTGCGCTAAATTGCTCAGCGACTACAATGCAAAGGTTGCTGAATCAAAGACACACTACCCCAGTCTGTCCTTTGCCCGCAATTCCCTGTTGGGGGAATGGACAGTGGAACTCTCATCGACTAGTTCCATCTTTGTGGTTGCCACAATGACCATGGATTCAACTGGAAACCCTTTCCCCCAAAACTGTCTGCAGGTGGTGCCATTATCCTGTCCGGTCTCTGAGGTATGGATTCTATGGAGCCAAGTTCCTTCCACACCCACCTAGAGATCATGTCAAGAAACTTGTCAGTGGGCGGAGTCATCCAGGAAGTAGAGGTTCCTCTGTACAGAAAGCCTGTAGAAAGTACAGTTGTGTACACTTACCATAAATGTAGATGTTCGAGTGTATTCACTGTTGCAGTCATCACATTTGGGTTATCTGCCTGCAGGTAGCCCTCAGCTGGCCTGAATACCAGTGTCTTGGATTACTGCGTTGGATGCTGTCTCTTCTTCCATGACGTCAAGTTGTCAGGAGTATAAAACATGCAGCAGACACCATTACATCAGTTTTTCTTGCCCCAGATGTCAGATGCCTCCACAATGGGAAGCAAATATATGTTATGGTACCCCTCCATCAAAAAGCAAATACACCAGAAAGCTTAAATACACCAAACAAGAAGGAAAGGTAGAGCCAAGAGAAGACAGGGGGCTGGAGGGAGGGTAAACAGGACAGCAACAGTAAATACACTCTAACATCTACATTTATGGTAAGTGTACACAACTGTACTATGTTCTTCATGTTTCACTGTTGCAGTCATCACATTTGGGTTAATTCCCAAAGCTAAGGAAGGGAGGAGGAAGTTAGAGAGCATTAGGGCCAGCTATTAAGACCTGCAAGACTGCAGTGGCAAATCCAGCTCTGGATTTAGAAAAAACAGGCATGTGGTAATGCTTGGTGAAGGCATGTACCGAGATCCAGGTAGCAGCTTCTAGGATGTACCTGGTAGGGACACCTCTGAGAAAGGCTGTAGAGGTAGATGCAGCCCTGGTGGAATGCGATCTATCCCCTGTGGGGCAGGTTTTCCATGGTGCTTATAGCAGAAATGAATGCAATGGACTATCCATTTAGAAATGGTTTGCTTTGAAATGGCCTTCCCCTCTGTCCCTGCAGCAAAGCCAGCTAGCAGTTGTTCAGATTTTCTGAGAGGTTTAGTCCTGTCCAAATAGAATCTAAGTTGTCTGTGCACGTCCAAAGAGTGAAATATTCGTTCTCCTTTGTTTTGGGGATTCGGGAAAAAGGTAGGCAAATGAATGGACTGATTAAAGGCCACACTAGACACCACCTTGGGCATAAATGAAGGAATGGTCCTGAGGGAAACCCTATCTGAATGGAACATAATGAAGGGCTCCACTGCTATGAGGGCCTGTAACTCAGACACTCTTCTTGCTGAAGTGATGGCTAGAAGGAAGGCTGTTTTTCAAGAAAGGAATTTTAACTCTGCAGTTGCAGCTGGCTCAAAAGGAGGGGGAGTGAGCTTTTCCAATACAAAGTTAAGGTCCCAGGTTGGAGTAGGGGCTTTCCTGGGGGAGGGTCTTACATTTTTGGCCCATCTGAGGAATTGCTTTAGCAGGGGGTGAGAGAAGAGGGGTGGTTCAGTATTATAATGTGCTGAAATGGCAGAGGCATGAATTTTAATGGATAAGGATAGGCCCTTGTGGAGCATTTCTGTTAAGTACTGAAGTATATGAGGTAAGCTGGGCATCGCTGTGCCCATCCCCAGAGTCTGGCTCCAGGAACAGTATATTTTCCACTTTTCAGCATAGGATCTTCTAGTACTAGGCCTCCTTGCCTCCAGAATGACGTGTAGCACCTGCTTACTGAGGGTTGCTATTGGAGAGCTCAAAGAATTAGCCACGCTGCAAGGTTCAAGGTTTGAAGCTGAGGGTGCAGAATCTGGCCCGCCTGCTGGACAGCAGGGAAGGGGTCTGAGGCAGGTGTCATGGTTCCAGCAGTGTCATACTGCGCAAGAGGGGGTACCAGTGCTGGCGTGGTCAGCCTGGTGCAATCAGTATTGTGCTTGGCTTGTCCTGTTTGATCTTTAGCAGAACCTTCGAGAGGAGAGGCAGAGGGGGAAAGGCATAAACCGAGAGGCTTTCCCAGGTAAAGGACAGGGTATCCACTTTCCAAGCTTGACTGTGGGAAGTCTTTGTGCAGAATTTGTCCAATTGGTAGTTCTGAAGTGAGGCAAACAGGTCTATCTCTGGAGTCCCCCATTTGTTCCTCAAGAGGTTGAATATTTTTGGTTCCAGTTTCCATTTGTGTGGGTCCATGAGATTTCTGCTTAGGTTGTCTGCCAGAGAATTTAGCTTGCCTGGCAGGAATTGAGCCTGTAGGTGCACTTAGTAGCTGAAGGCTGTGTTCCACAGAGCCATGGCTAGTCTGCAGAGAGGGTAGGAGTGGGTTCCCCCCCTGCTTGTTTATGTACCACATAACTGTGGTGTTGTCTGTCTTTACCAATAACTGTCCTGGAAGAATGTGGTCTTTAAAGGCTGTCAGGGAATTCTGTACAGCTAACATTTCTTTTTGGTTGATATGCAGGTGCATCTGTCTCGGGTTCCATTTGCCCTGAACACACTGCCCTGCCAAGTGAGCCCCCCATGCATAGTCTGATGCATCTGTTGTTAGGGTTTGGGCGGCAGGGGGTAGGAGTGAAAGGGAGCCCCTTGTTGTGGTAGCAGACCTCTTACCACCAAAATAACTCTTTACAAAAAGGAATGATAGGAATCATTGATTCCAGGTTCTGAGAATGTTGACACCATAGGCTTTTTAGAAAGCATTGTAGTTTCCTCATATGCAGTCTTGCACATGGAATTAGTAGTATGCAAAAGGCCATGAATCCCAGGGTTTGCAAAATTTTCCTTGCAGATAGCTGGGTCTTTGTGGCCAGTAGTTTGAAGTAGGCTGTCAAATAAACTTGTTTCTCTGGAGTGAGGAAAGCCATCTGGGAAGCTGTGTTTGAGCTTGCTCCCAGGAATACAATATGTTGGCAGGGTACTAGGTGAGATTTCTTTTTGTTGATGGTGTACCCCAATGAGGTTAGAAGTTTGTTTACGAATGCCAGATGTTTTAACAGTAAGTCTTGGCTTTCTGCCTAAATCGGACAATCGTCCAAGTATGGGTAGATTTGAATATTTCTTTGCCTGCAAAATGCAATGGCTAAAGCTAGACAGTTTGTGAATACCCTGGGCACAGTAGATCAGCCAAAGGGAAGTGCAGAGAACTGATAGTGCATGGAGCCTGCCCTGAAGCATAGGTATTTCCTGCAAGATTCCCTTATTGGAATGTGCAATTAAGCTTCCTTTAAGTCTAAGGTTGCCAACCAGGCATCTTTGCCTAGCATAGGAAGCAGCTGTTGAAGTGTTAGCATTTTGAATTTTGGAATTACCAAAAAGGTGTTTAGAATAGAGAGGTCCAGGATAGGATGCCAGGAGCCGTCTTTTCTGGGTACAAGGAAAAGTCTTGAATAAAAACCTTGTCCCCTTTCTTCTGCTGGGGCAGGCTGAATAGCCCTGATACATAGAAGAGAGAACCTGCTGTAGAGCCTCTGCCCACTGATTTGGGGGTAGGTATGGTCAACCATTTGGGGTTGGGGTTGGTAGGGTGTGGAAGTGGAATCTGTATCCTTGGGAAACTATATTCAGAACCCAATTGTCCTGAGTAATGAGTTCCCAGTTTTTTGCATGCAGGCGAGCTTTCCTCCTAATGGAGCAGGGCTTGGAAGGGTTAAGGTTAAGTCATTGTGCCATTTTTCTGTTGGGGGGGGGTATCTTACTATTCCTTGCTTTGGAAGTGGTATTCCCCCACTGCTTAGGCCTGTGCGTAGCCTGAGACTGTAACCTAGGTGGTCTGCTCTTCCTGGGTTTGGACTGAGAAAGCCTGGAAGAGGCTGGAAAGGACCAATTCTTTGAAGGCTAATGCCTACTAAATCTGGGAGGCTGTACTTGCAGGAAATATTTAACAGTTTGCATAGATTTAGCTTTTTCCTCCATCTTTTTGAGGACGACTTTTGCTTTGTTGCTAAACAGGTGGTTTTGGTTTAAGGGAGCATCCAGTAATTTAGCTTTAACAGGATCTGGCAAGTTTTGCGCATTAAGCCAAGCATGCCTTCTAAGTACAGACCCAGTGACCGCAGCCCTGCAAGATGCTTCTAAAGAGTCAAAACCACATTGCAAAGTATGTTTACCACCTTGTTCTGCAGAAAGTATTAAATCCTGTAAATCTTTGTGTTCAGCACAGTCAGGAATCAACATCATTTTCTGTTGAAGTAGTCCCATAATATGCTGCTGGTACTTCAACATATGAAACTGGCAATTTAAAGCCCTAATGGCCAAAGTAGCAGAAGTATATACCTTCTTATCCCATCTGTCCAAGGCTCTAGAATCTCTATCAGAAGGGGTACGTTTTTTGGCAGCAGTAGCCTTAATGCCCTTTGGCCCTTGGGAAATGGTCTCTGGATCCGCAGTAGGATTCTTGAAGAGGAGCTTGTGAGAGTCAGGTACTCTGTAATACTGGTTAGGTTTTCTGGGAGTTGGAGGTAAAGTGTCTGGGGAAAGGCTAGATTCCAAGAAAGTGTCATCTACAATGTCCAGAACAGGAGGGATAGCTAAAGGCCTGTGTTGAGGGAAGAATAAGAATTCCCTAAGCCTCTTTTTGGAGTCAGAGTAATACTGTCTTTCCCAGCGGAAATACTCCCTAAGAGAGTGCAAGGTTTCACCAAAAGAAAAATCTTCTGGAGGGGAAGCAGAGGGAATGGAATCCTCTGCATCAGAATCCTCATAGGTAGATAAGGGCAAATCCTGGTAATCAGAAGAAATAGAACTATCAGATTCCTGATCAGAAGAATCAGAAGGAAAATCAGTTCTAGGTCTCAGAGGGGGAAGGCTGGTTTCCCCTAATTAAGGTAATAAGGTCTTCAGCCATTCTAAACATTTGTTTTTTAGGCATATGGGCCTGAGTATGCGGTTTGGACTTTGGTTTTCTAGGCGTGGTCGAGTTTTAGGCCTGGAAGAAGAAGATGGCATTGGTTTAAAATGCACGTCTGTAGGCCTGAATACACCCTCAGAAGTCGGTGCCTGCACAGTGGCTCTGGACCCATCCAAGGTAGAGACATCCGCAGGTTCCACAGTTGAAGTATTTTGCGGCATACCGGACTCCGAATGGGTCTCAGTAGAGGCCTGTGAATCTAAGATAGTGTGTATCAGGGGCTGCGAAAGCACCTCACTGAGTACCGGCGGACTGGTGACTTGCTTAACGGAAGCATCGTCAGCAGTTCTGGACCTATGCAGTCTGTCTCTGTCTTTATCCTTAAATTTTTTCAGAATATCGGTAGTCAGATGGCTTACCAAAGCCATTTCTGGATAGTTATACCAAGTACCAAAATAATTTGCTGCAAATATAGCCCAACAGCGAATAGTTCGGGGGTTGAACAAGTTACAAAACAGACAGCGACGGATGTCGTGGTCTGGGCCTAAGCAAAGAATGCAGTACGAATGAAAATCTTTATGAGGTATTTGCTTTCCACAGGTAATACAATTATTAACTTTTACTGACATCGGTTAAGAGTAACCCCCAATGGGGTACTCAGCTTTTTTGAAGACTTCGGTTTTGAAACTCGAAAAAAAAAATTTTGGGAGTTGCTGACCGGCACTTGCGAACTGCTTCTGCTTCGGGCACCGAGCGGCAAAAAAGACTGATGTAATGGCGTCAGCTGCATGTTTTATACCCCTGACAATCTGACGTGATGGAAGAAGAGACAGCATCCAACAAAGGAATCCAAGACTCTGGTATTCAGGCCGGCTGAGGGTTACCTGCAGGCAGATAACCCAAATATACGAAGAACATCAACAGATTCCTCTGGCATAGGGTTGTAGGGAGTTCAGACACCTCTCTGTTTAAGGATTTCTAGGATATCTCCAAAGGGAACATCTTCAGAAGGTGACCATGAGGACCCTTCACCCTTGCTGAAATCTGTGTCTTCAGTGAAGGACTTCCTGTGGGGAGTATAGGTTCTTCCTCTTGCAAATTCTCTTCCTGGGCACGTCCTCAGTGGGATGTTCTGGGGAGGTCTTGGAAGAGGAAGCCAAAAATTCCCTGGGAGGGAACCTGAGGTTTCGATACAGGATGTCCCTGTGGAGAAAGGTGGTGAGGCTCCAGGCACTGAGGCACAGAACACTCTTGGCAGCCTCAAAGGCAGAGGTCAAAGGAGCCAGAGAGGCTCTGATCCGAGAAAGCAGGTTTCCAAATCATCCCTCTCTCTCCTCCATTGGCACCACCCCCGTGGAGGAAGCTGGAGCTGAACTGTCCAGTGCCAAGGTGCCGAGGAACAGAGATGGCTCCAAAAACTCCTGAGTTGAGTGCTGCACCCTAGACCTGACAGGCAGGCTTCGGCTCAGAGAGCTCTCTGGATCTGACAGGACCAAAGGTCTCAGAGACTGACAGATCCGAGGATAGGGAGATCCTTGAATCTGACGGATCTGAACGACTGGAATCCTGTGACTCTAAGGCAATGAATGGTGTTAGAGGAGGAACTTGCAGAGGGGGGATGTGTGGTGGAAGTTTGGGTAATCTGACCCAGAGGGGTAGGCGGCAATGGAAAACCAATCTGCCCCTGTGCTAAGATCATCTTCCTCACCACTCTCTCCACATTTGTAAGTACGAGACTTCTGGAAGAACGAGTAGAGTAAATGGAGGGGAATGCTGGCCTCTGCAAAAAAAGGCAATGGCAGTTTGTCAGAAACTGAGCCCACTGATGGAGAACATCTGTTCTGAGGACAATACAGAGTCTCTGAGGGTTCTGTCTAATCCGGTATATTAGAATCCAATGATTTAGTCTTCTGATCCAACTTGGCCAATGCTGGATCTATAATGCTTGATTTAGATTTTGTAGGATCCAATTGGATCCTGAATTCTCATTTTCTTCTTTTCCAGGGGTGAGACCGGATGTTTTGCACTTCTCTTCCAAGAAGAGTCCAAAGAAGATTTGGACAAAGTAGAAGGCTTCAACTTTGGAGACTGGGATATGGCTTCTCCAGAAGAAGAAGGGATGAGTTCCTTTCAATATCAATTTGTTTTTACGATCGGTCAAAGCTCGCGGATTAAACCTGTGGCAAATCGAGCAGTCCTCTTGTAAAAGTAAAGGACCAAGAAGTAGACACAGAGTGTGTGCATCTGAGAGCAGCAACTTATGCCCACATTTTGAGCACTTTTTCAAACCCGCAAGTTTGTCAGTCATCATGCAAAATCTGATAAAGGAATGACAGATACAGACAAATATTAAAACAGAAAAGCAATACAAACAGAAAAGATAATGTTTATTTATTTTTTTTGTAACAGGATAGAAGAAAAAACAGAGGGGAAGGGATATGAACAATGGTATAAAAAGTTATGACAAGGTCATAAGGGGAGGGAGATACTAACGACAGTATCTGAGAATACCAAGTATGGAAAAGAAAATGGAAAAGAGAAGGGAAGAAACAGGAGCAGCAGGAAAAAAGGAAACTTAGAACGATATCACTCTAATGACACTAGTTAAGAAAAGGGGAAAGGGAATACCAACAATGGTATGGAAGAATTTACGACAAAGGCATAAGTACAAGGGAGTCAAACAGAAAAAAAATAACAGTAGAAATATTAACCACAAAAATTTCAATTACTTAATGGAAAAAAGTAAAAACAAAATTCAGAAAACTTTACTTGCCTAATAACAGCTCAAGAGAGACTGGTAGACCACTTCCGACTGCTAGAAGTGGCAAATGAGATCTGAGGTAATTTGGTAGGTGCACTGTGGGTAAGGGAGAAGCTCAAGAGATTTGGTGACTGCGAGTTTCCACATCGGCCGAGTCGGAATTGACGGATGAGATCTGAACCCACTTGTTGAGGACAGAATGAAGATTGACAACATCAGATTTACTATTTCGTTTGTCTTTTGATAGCTGGACTATCAAGTATTAAATGTCATTAAGTTTTCTCCTTCTTCACATTGCAGATCCCACCTTTACCATTTACTAGTCAGCAGGCTTCTGTTGCATTCTTTTACAGTTTAGTTCCAAATCCTTTACTTCACTTATCATCTGGAACAGCTGTATGATCTTAGGGACTTCTTTTACTTTCTATGTCCTTGTTATTACTGTTTCAGCTACTATTAATAACAGAATTAACAACGCTTAAATATTGTTGCAGTCCAAGAACATGTGCTGCCAGCTACTGTAAATAGAGCCACACATTGCCAATTGAAGCTCATAGTTTGTGGAAACAATCTAGATAGTCTCATGGGGACAATAGTAACACTGATGCAAGCACTTCCAAGCAAATATTCTAAACCTTCGTGTTTTAGTTGCATATCTGGGAGCCAAGCACATTTGTCTCCAAAGTCTTCCATTTCAAATTTTCTCTAATTTGTCTGCTCAACCCTGCCTCAGTTTTATGTTTGAATTCCATGAAAGCCCTGTGAGCCTTATGTATGACTTTTTCCTAGACATATTATCCAACCTTACCTCTATTAAGTAGATCAACTATGGCTGGTTTGAATTCTGCATCCCTCTCCTTCTTCAAATACTCTTAATTTGGTGATTAAACCCAGATAAGCCAAATGACTGCTTGACCTCACATCAAGTTTTTATCCTATCCCCTGTGTACAGTTGTTCCCAGTATCTGTGGCCACTGTTATCTTTTCCCCATATGAATGGTGTATTACCTATTGTCCTACAAGTCTGTAGCTTATTGGCATTTTCCATTTTGTCCACTCTGCTAATCGTCTTATTTTGACGAACTGTCTCATACTCATGTTTAAATATCCATGCATATACAGATTGATATGTTTATCTGTTAGGATGTCCCAAATGTCTTTTTTCCCCTCCTGTCCTCTACAGTAATAGCACTGACATCCATCTCAATGTATAGTTATTTTGTGTTAAACAAAAGTCTAAGTTCGGTGGCTTTAAAATATACTTTCAGGTCTGGCCTTCCCAGCCCTCCTTGAGGCAAATAATGTTAAATTTTCCCATTGAATTCTCTCTCTCCTGTTATTCCACCCCCTGCCCCCCCCAAAAAAAAAAAGCCTTTTACTTTCTTGTTTTTTCACCAATCTTCTCTTCAGGTGTATTTTTTTTTTTTTTAACCAGAAACATTTTTATTAAGTTATCACATATCACAAAGGCAATCTTACATTTATATAAGTGAAAACATACCATACTGACACAATTTCAGTTGCAAACATTATACATTACAACCCACGTTCACAAAATTGCAGTTGCAAACATTATACATCACCCATAATCTATCCAATCATTGTCAGTCAAACATTACATAGCTAATTCAAATCCTGCCTTCTTTTAAACTTAGTTTCTCACCTCCATGTATTATTCCCACAATTCTGATATTTTCTATGTAATTTGCTCCTACCCTTTTCTTCAGACCAAATGAATTAAGTACATTGACCCCACCTACAACATTTATACCCCTGCTACTCACAATAATTAAACAATTACAAACATCAATTAAACATTATTTAAGAAATACTTGACTCTCTAAAATGTTCTATTTTAAAATAATACATAAAACGGATATGTATATGAAATATATGTGACTAAATATATATTTCAAATTTCTTTGCTCTCATATGCTTTCATTTTAAAATTTTTAAAACACTACTTATACTGATATCATTTAGTCCAAGCCAGGATGAAGCATTTAAGGACAATTGCCACCACAATTCCCTCTGCTCCAAGTAACTGGCCAATCTTGGAACAAGTGGGTAAACATCCTAGGGGTGGCCCTTGGCCAATTATTTTGGAGCAGAGGGAATTGTGGTGGCAATTGTCCTTGAATGCTTCATCCTGGACTAGACTAAATGATATTACCAGTATAAGTAGTGTTTTAAAAATGAAAGTGTATGACAGATAAAAGAAATTTGAAATATATATTTAGTCACGTATATTTCATATACATATCAGTATATCAGATGTATCAGGTACATTTCTATTTGTACCTTTTCTTGATTTCCATATTTCTCTGATTTATATAGACTTTCAAAGAATTTCCGAAATATTTGTAATACTTCTAAAGTATCTCTTATTAATTCAAAAACCAAAGGTAAAGACAAAAACTGTAAATTAGAAACAGGGACGATTCACGGTCGGGGGCCAACACAACTGCATTAATTCTCCTTGCCCAATTTTATTTCACTGTTTACTGATATTTCAAAATTCACCAGTAAGAGTTTTTTTTTCAAAGATTAACAGGCAATGATTAATATTTGTTCTTGTAAAACCAGGTACAAAACAAGTCATTCTGATGAAGTTCGAATCATTGATTGTGTTTGCTGCACTGACGTTTGTACCTGTTTTACAAGAATAAATATCCATTACCTATCTCTTATTAATTTCCTTATTATAGGATCCCTAAGTTTGGCAACAGTCTTTTCTACTTTTTGTTGCCTGAGTCTTTGTGCTAAAAAAAGTTTGTGCTCTAGAGTTATTATAGAAAAACAGTTGCTTAATAGCAATCTTTCTAAACCCATGCATATTATCGAGGTAGTCCCTTGTTTTCTGTTTAGCATAGTGCAGTTGCTCCTTTTCTTGTTCTGTAGAATTCCCCCTATCTTGCAATACTTAATAGTCAGTCCCTCTAAATAATTATCGTTACTTCTTAACCATATCTCCCCTTTCTTTTATTTCCACCCTATTTTTATACTTCACTATAATTTTAGCCCACTCCCTACCTATACTTTCAGAAGACATTTCCATCTTCTCTAATAGCTCCTGAATAATTTCCACTACCCATACCTTAAAGTCATCCCTTTGCAACAGATAGGTGGGAAAGTGCCAATGTCTCATTTTGATTTCATCACCCTGTGTTTTACTTTAGTTACTCTCTGTGCATGACCTTGGATATATATAAAGACCTTCAATTAAATATAGATGTTCCTGTGAAACAAATTCTGTCTAGCTTAGCCCAGTTTTTGTATCTTGGGGAATTATGTGTAAATTCACTCCAAACTCCTAAGACTAAATTCATCTTCCATGCCAAATACTTTCATAAATGTATTCAATAATCTACCATCCTTTGTTATATTTTCTCTTCTGGGCACTCCGGACACATCTTCACTGCTGCAGATCGTATTCTAGTTTCCGCCTATAAGTAATATTCCTTGCTGAAAGGTGATTATTTCTCCCAGAATTTTCTTAAGCTATATTATAGCAGTTTTCAGTGGAATATAAATACATGTCAGTGTAATCCTCCTCCTCCCCTGATAGTAGCCCCTTAGTACTACAAAACTACTATCATCATATTTTTTACACTCTTCTATCACTATTGGAGCTCCTCTTGCAATTAATATAAGTACCCTTCTTTTCCTTTGTCCCAGGTATTTCACTGAATAACCATCCTGAAAACCTTTTTGTACCAAATTCACATGTTCAGTTCTTTCCAAGTGTGCCTCCTGTAGCATAGTTTTTGCACTGTACATTTTTAATATAGTTCAATACTGTTTTTTGTATTTATCTGTGAGACCACTGACATTTAAAGACATTACAGAAAGAATTATTTTCTTAAAAAGTTATCTTTCCCACCTTTTATGTAGAACAGCTTTTATGTTAAATGTTTAGTTCCAGCTTTTGTGTTACATGCATATACTATTTGGCAGGTTAATCATTCATACAGTTGTTTCTTGTCATCTCCATTTGAGCCTATGTCACATGTCAGAAAACGTTTTGTTTTACTGAAATTCCTCAAAAAAAAAAAAAAAAAAAAACCATTCCCAATACCCCCTAAAAAGTACAGTTTTGTACCTACCATAAATGTAGATGTTCGAAGATCCACATTGCTGCAGTCCTTACACTTGGATAGTCCGCTATCCTCGGTCGGCCCGAATATCCAAGTATTAGGCTGACGTCGGTCAAGGCGCTTAAGACTGACATCAGGACGTCAGGGTACAAATGCGCATGACCGACGTCATATCCTCAGTCTTTTCTTGCCCCAGATGTCAGAAGACCCTAAACAGAAAGGTCAAAACCAAAAGACAGCAAAAACCAACCAACCACCCTTGCACTAATCATATGTACAATATATACAATATCCACAATATTCACAACCCAAACCACACAACCCTCTAACTACAGAGGGAAGGAGGGAGGAGTGAGGGAGACTGCAGCAATGTGGATCTTGAACATCTACATTTATGGTAGGTACAAAACTGTACTATGTTCTTCATCTCACATTGCTGCAGTCCTTACACTTGGGTAGAATCCCAAAGCAGAGGTAAGGGAGGATGGCAAAACTATAAAGCAGTAGGAGCTGCCAAAATGCCCTGTAAAATTGCAGTGGCAAAACCAGCCCTAGATTTAGAGTAAAGTGGAAGGTGGTAATGCTTAGAGAAAGTATGCACTGAACTCCAAGTAGCTGCCTCCAAAATATCTTTAGTAGCCACCCCTTAAAAAAGCTGTAGAAGTGGCAGTAGCCCTAGTGGAATGAGGCCTAATCCCAGCAGGAATCTCCTTACCATGATGGGAATAACAGAAAGCAATACAAAACCCAATCCACTTGAAATAGTTTGTTTTGACACAGGCTTGCCCTGAGAACCCAAAGCAAATGAAACAAATAACTGCTGAGACTGCCTGAACCCTTTAGTTCTGCTTAAATAATATCGCAACTGCCTGTGTATATCCAAGGTGTGCAAAATCTTTTCCCCTTTATTTTGGGGGTTTGCATAAAAAGTAGGCAAATGAATAGTTTGGTTTAAAGCCACACTAGAAACCACTTTAGGCATAAAGGAAGGATTAAAGATACCCTATCCTTATGGAAAATTAAGAAAGGCTCAACCGCCATAAGGGCCTGTAATTCAGAAACCCTTCTCGCAGAGGTAATGGCCAACAAAAAAGCAGTCTTCCATGATAAATATTTCAACTCGGCAGTAGCTACAGGCTCAAAAGGTTGTAGAGTGAGCTTCTCCAACACAAAATTGAGATCCCAAGCAGGAGTAGGAGCTCGGGGTCTTATATTCTTTGCCCCTCTAAGGAATTGCTTAAACAAAGGATGAGAAAACAATGGTGGGTCACAGTCATAGTGAGCAGAAATTGCTGCAGCATGAACCTTAATAGAAGAGAAGGACAAACCCTTGTCCAGTAACTCAGTAAGATATTGAAGAGCCACACTTAAATTAGGCTTAGAAACATCAAATTCCTTTGCTGCACTCCAAAATAAAAATCTCTTCCATTTATCTGCGACACTTTCCTTGTACTAGGCCTTCTGGCCTCCAAAATAACATTCAAAACTTGCTGTGGAAGCTGAGACCCTCCAGGGTTTAAAACAGAATATGCCAGGCTGTTAGGTGAAGAGAGTGAAGTTTGACATTGAGCAAATGACTGTTCTCCTGAGACAGCAGGTGTGGAATCGAAGGCAAAGGCCATGGAGGCTCCCTACCAGACTTCTCAGTAATGGGTACCAGTGCTGTCGAGGCCAATCTGGAGCTATTAAAATCATCTTTGGCTTGTCCTGTCTGACCTTTAGGAGTACCTTTGGGAGGAGAGGCAGAGGTGGAAAGGCATACACATGAAGATTGCTCCAATTGAAAGAAAGAGCATCCACTTTCCAAGCTGTGGGATGAAACCTTTTTGTGCAAAACTTTGGCAGCTGGTAGCTTAGTGGAGAAGCGAACAGATCTATGTCTGGAGTTCCCCATGACACTGTCAATTTCTGAAATACATGAGGATCCAATTTCCACTCGAGGGGATCCATAATACGTCTGCTCAACACATCTGCTAAGGAGTTCTGTGCTCGGCAGAAACCTTTCCTGAAGATTTAGCTGTAAACTGAGAGCAGTCTCCCACAAAATCATTGCTTGCCTGCATAGAGGATAAGAATGTGTTCCCTTGCTTGTTGATGTACCACATGACAGTTGTGTTGTCTGTTAGAACCAACACCTGCCCTGGAAGAAGTAAATCCTTGAAAGCTATTAATGCAATTGGACTGCTAACATCTCCTTCAAGTTGATATGTAGATGTTGTAGTCTGGCAGGCCACGTGTCTTGTATCCACTTTCCATTTAGATGAGCTCCCAAGCTTTGTCTGAGGCATCTGTCATTAGAATCTGACTCGCCTCTGGCCGGGTCACAGAGAGTCCCTTGTTTAGGTGACATTCCTGAGCCCACCACAAAAATTCCTTTTGAATGCAAGGTATTATCTGAATGACAGTGTCCATATCTTGGCAGTGCTGTGTCCATACATTTTTGAGATACCATTGTAGCTTCCTCATATGCAGTTTGGCATTGGGAAGCACCAGAATACAAGATGCCATGAACCCCAAGGCTTGAAGGACTGTCCTTGCAGTCAGCCTGGACTGATGAGACAATTGATGGAAGTAAAGGGAAAGATTCTTTTGTTTATCCGGGGTCAAAAAGGCCATCTGGGATGCTGTATTCAGTCTCACACCCAGAAAGCACATGTCCTGAGAGGGTACTAGACTGGACTTTATTTCGTTCACAGAATACCCCAGGCATCTTAGCACTGCTATCACATATTGCAAATGATGAAGAAGTTCGTCCCTTCCTTGGGCCAGAATCAGGCAATCGTCCAAATAAGGATAGATCTGTATTCCTTTTAGCCTGAAGAAAGCTATCACTGGAGCCAGAACCTTCGTGAACACTCTGGGCAGTAGATAAGCCAAAGGGCAATGCAGAGAACTGATAATGAGAAGTCCCAGCTCGGCAGATACTTCCTGCAACTTAGCCTGATAGGAACATGAAGGTAAGCCTCCTTGAGATCCAGAGTCACCATCCAGTGATCTTTGCCCAGCAGAGGTAAAAGCTGTTGTAACGTCAACATTTTGAACTTGGGAATGTCCAGATAAGTGTTGAGGATAGATAAATCCAAAATTGGTCTCCACGTGTTCCCCTTCTCTGGTACTAGGAACAGGCGAGAATAAAATCCTAGGCCCATTTCTGACAGAGGGACCGGCTGTATGGCCCCTATTTGAAGCAGCATAGAAATTTGTTTGTGAGCCTCTATTCTTTGCTGAGGAGGAACGTCTGGTATGCCTTTGAAAGGAGGCAAGGTATGGAAATAAAACTTGTAACCCTGGTGTATGATATCCAATACCCATTTGTCCTGGGTAATTAAACTCCAATTTTCTTTGAAGAGTGCCAACCTTCCTCCCAAAGGTGCTGCCAGACAAGAAGGCTCTGGCAGCTGAAAAGGTAGGTCATTGGGCCTGTTTACGAAAGGACTGGCCCCTGCCCTCACCCGAAGACTGTGCAGGTGAACTCCCTGTTCTAGGTCTGAAAGAGCCCTGAGCTCTGCCCCTACCACGTCTAGATCTTCCCCTAGACTGTGAATCATAAGAAGGGTACATCCACCCCTTAGCAGGCCAATTCCTACTAAACTTCGGAGGCTGAACTTGCAAAAAATCTTTAACAGCCTGCATAGACTTAGCCTTGTCTTCCATTTTCTTTAAGACTGCCTCCACAGGTGAACCAAACAACACATCAGACTGTAAAGGAGCATCTAAAATCCTTGTCTTAACATGGTCAGATAAATTCTGATCCCTCAGCCAGGCGAAGAACTGACCCAGTGGCAGCCACCCTAGACGAGGCCTGTACAGCATCAAAACCACATTGTAAAGAATGCTTACCCACCTGTTCAGAAACATGTACCAAATCTTGTAATTCTTTACACTCAATGCCTTCCGCCAGAGCATCTACCTTAGACTTCAATTGAGAAAGAAGATAGTTTTGATATTTCAACATGTGAAACTGGCAATTCAAAGCCCTCATAGCTAAGGTGGAAGAAGTATAAACTTTCTTTCCCCATCTATCCAAAGCTCTGGCCTCTTTATCTGGAGGAACCGGATTTTTTACAACAGAGGCCTTGACACCCTTAGGTCCCTGACTAACAGTTTCTGGGTCCGCCCTAGGACTCTTATCTGAAACTCCGAATTCGAAAAATTTCAGAACGCCGAACGGCACTTGCAACGCTGCTTCTGCATCGGACCATGCGGCAAAAAAGACTGAGGATATGACGTCGGTCATGCGCATTTGTACCCTGACGTCCTGATGTCAGTCTTTGACCGACGTCAGCCTAATACTTTGATATTCGGGCCGACCGAGGACAGCGGACTACCCAAGTGTAAGGACTGCAGCAATGTGAGATGAAGAACATCCTATTAACTTAATGACACACACAACTATATACATCTTCAAATACTGAAGTTTTACCCTCCTAACAGGAACAAATGTTCCAAACTGACAACCACACAAACAGACTTGAGATAACTTAAAAGAAAGATTATCCATGCTAAGATGCATGGTACAGCCTGTGCTTATACTAAGTGCTGACTGGCCTTGTCTTATATTTATAGCTCCCTCAGCTGGGAAAACACTTGAATGCCTGCTTCTCAACATTTCTTGAATAATGCAATAAAGTCACTCCTCTTCTGCCTGGTGTTCAATGAGTAGTCATTCTCCACAAACACTTTGCTGTCTCCTACTTTTAGTACTTTGTCCTTCTGCCGGAGTTTGGTCAGAAACAACTCCTTCTCCTGGTAAGATTGCATCTTTAATAGTAAAGGTCTAGGTTTCTTACTGAAAGCCAGGTTTGGAGCATACACACAGTGTGCCCTTTCAATTAACAATTCCTGTTGTGGAATACCAGTCCAGTTGCTTATTTGTGCTTTCAGAAAATTAACATAGTCTGTTCCTTCCAGCTTCTCTGGTACAGCACAAAATCTCAGGCTTTCCCAACTTGCTCTGGCCTCTAATTCTATTATTTTTTAAACATCTCTTTTTGTGCAGTCTCATATTCAGCCAGCCTTTTCTTCATTTCGACCTCTGAGTTTTGCAGTTTTATCCCCTTATCTGAACATATATACCGTGGTGGTGGTGCTGCAGTAGCGTTGTCGCCTCACAGTTAGACTTTGCCCGTTCGATTCTCAGTTAGAGCGTCTTCTGTGTAGCGACATGGGTGAATGGGCGTTCCTTCGTTGAAGGTTGTGCGTTAGGCCCGGCAAGCCAGTATGTAAAACTCTACTGCCAATCATTAGCGGACCAGAGTTCCGCTGTGGCGACCCCTAACCGGGAAAAGCTGAAAGACACAAACATCCCCTTATCTGAATATCTGTTTAAATCTTTTTTCCATTTTTTCCAGCCTTTTATTGTTTGAGTTGATATACTCCATCAGTGTTTCATTTATTTTAATCAGGTCTTTGTTCAGGTGCTTTATACTTTCCTCTAGGTTACCAGAAGTTATATCTGGAGCTTGCACTGCTTTTTGCTGAACAGCTGCAGTACTCTTCCCAGTCAGTCTTTCTTCATCACCTTTTGTAGCTAATTTTCCTTCAGCTCTTATGTATTTTTTTTTTCTGGCATCCAGGCAGTTCACTTACTAGCCAGTTACCAAAATTTACCCAGAAATTGTTTCACTGTCTTTCTCTGCTAAGTTTTTGTTTTCACACTGGGAGAGATATAATTAAGCTGTTGCCCAATATGCAGCCATCCTGCAAGTCCTCCTAATCATCTCTTCAGGTTGATAGAAATATTACTATCCTAGACAGAGAAGGAATGGAAAGTACAGTTGTGTACACTTACCATAAATGCAGATGTTCGTGTGTATTCACTGTTGCAGTCATTATATTTGGGTAATCCTGCTGGCAGGCTGCCCTCAGTCGGCCTGAATTCCAAAGTCCTGGGTCCTGCATCAGCTGCCATTGCCCCTTCCCTGACGTCAGGTCGTCAAGGGTATAAAAGAAGCAGCCAATGCCATTTTCTTTAGTTTTTCTTGCCCCACATGTCAGGTGCCCCCTAAAAGGGTTGCCAAAATTTATATATATATATAATTACATGCACCAATATAAACTCTACCTTCATCTACAAGCAAATACACCACATAGGTTGTATAAATCAGAGAAGGAAAGATAGGTTCCATCAGAAGAAAAGGGGGGATGGCGGGTGGGTAACCTGGACTGCAACAGTGAATACACTTGAACATCTACATTTATGGTAAGTGTACACAACTGTACTATGTTCTTCGTGTTTCACTGTTGCAGTCATTACATTTGGGTAGAGTCCCAAAGCTAAGGTTGGGACGCTGGAGCTAAATAGCATTAGGGGCGGCTATGAGGCCCTGCAGAACTGCAGTGGCAAAGCCTGCCCTGGATTTAGAGTAGAGAGGCAGATGATAGTGCTTTGAAAAGGTGTGCACTGACCTCCAAGTAGCAGCCTCTAAAATATCCTTGGTAGGTACTCCCCTGAGAAAGGCTGCTGAAGTGGCTGCAGCTCTGGTTGAATGTGGCCTAATGCCCTTAGGCACTGGCTTGCCATGGTGTACATAGAAACGAATGCAGTGGCCTATCCACTTTGGAATAGTCTGCTTTGAGATAGCCTTTCCTTGTGATCATGCAGCATATTGTCACTAGTAATTGCTCTGTCTTTCTGAAAACTTTGGTTCTGTCTAAGTAGAATCTAAGCTGTCTGTGTACGTCCAAAGAATGAAGAATTCTCTCCCCCTTGTTCTGTGGATTTGGATAAAAAGTTGGCATGTGAATAGTTTGGTTAAGAGCCACACTGGACACCACCTTAGGCATAAATGTTGGGTTTGTCCTCAGAGAGATCCTGTCTGGATAAAAAAAGTATAAAAGGTTCCACAGCCATGAGTGCCTGTAGCTCTGAAACTCATCTTGCAGAAATTATTGCTAGGAGCAGAGCTGTTTTCCAAGATAAAAACTTTATCTCAGCAGTAGCAGCTGGCTCAAAAGGTGGTAGGGTGAGTTTTTCCAAGACATAGTTGAGGCCCCATGCAGGCATTGGTGATCTCTTGGAGGCCTTAAATTTTTGGCTCCTCTGAGGTACTGCTTTAATAAGGGATGAGAAAAGATTGGTGGCTCTGCATTGTAATGAGCCGAAATGGCAGTGGCATGAATTTTAATAGATGAAAAAGATAGGCCTTTGTTCAGCATCTCAGTTAAGTATTGCAAAATCTGAGGAATATTTGGCACAGCTGTATCAGTTCCTTGTGCCTGGTTCCAAGCACAGAATCTCTTCCATTTTCCAGCATAAGATTTTCTAGTACTTGGCATTCTGGCTTCCAAAATGACATCCATCACAGCTTTACTGAGAGGTGTGTTTTGTATGACTACATTATCCGCCATGCTGCCAGGTTTAAAGTCCTGAGTTGGCTGTGCAGGATCTGATTGTTTTGCTGGGGCACTAGATGAGGTATTTGAGGTAAGGTCCAAGCTGGGAATTGAGACAAGTTCCTTAGTATTGGATACCAGTGCTGGCAGGGCCAGTCTGGGGCAATCAGAATCATATTTGGCTTCTCCTGTCTTACCTTTGGGAGACCTTGGGAAGGAGAGGCAGAGGGGGAAAGGCATATACTGATAGGTTTTTCCAGCTGAAAGATAGGGCGTCCACTTTCCATGCCTGTCTGTGATAAATCCTTGTGCAGAATCTTTTCAGTTGGTAGTTGTGAGGGGAGGCAAATAGATCTATGTCCGGGCATCCCCATTTCCTTGTTACCATGCTGAAGACTTGTGGATCCAGCTGCCACTCATGGGGATCCATGAGGTTTCTGCTTAGTTAGTCTGCCAAAGTATTTTTCCTTCCTGGCAGGAATTGTGCCTGCAGATGTACTTGGTAAGTCAATGCTGTGTCCCATAAAGTCAAGGCTAGTCTGCAAAGGGGGTAAGAATGTGTGCCCCCCCCTGCTTGTTTATATACCACATGACCGTGGTATTGTCTGTCTTTATCAGTAGTTGTCCTGGATGAAGTAGGTCCTTGAAGGCTGTCAGGGCATTTTGAACAGCTAGCATCTCTTTTTGATTGATATGTAGATGCATTTGGTTTGAGGCCCATGTGCCCTGAATGCATCTTCCTGCCATGTGGGCCCCCCAGGCATAAACTGATGCATCCTTTGTTAGTGTCTGCCTGGCTGGGGGTAATGTGAATGGCTGTCCCTTGTTTTGGTGACAAGCCTTTGCCCACCATCGAAACTCCTGTTGCAAGCAGGGAATGAGAGTAATCATAGTTTCCAGGCTGTGGCGATGTTGAGTCCAAACACTTTTTAGGTACCATTGAAGTTTCCCCATATGCAGTCTTGCATATGGAATTAGTAGGATGCAGGAAGCCCAAAGCCTGCAGAATTTTTCTTGCAGATAACTGGGCCTTTGTTGCCAACATTTTGAAATAGGTAGTCAGTTGCCTTTGTTTGTCTGGTGTGAGATAAGCCATCTGGGCAGTTGTATTTAAGCTTGCACCCAGGAATATTATCTCGAGAGGGTACTAGTTTTTATTTCTTTTCGTTGACTGTGTACCCTAGGCATGTTAAAAGTCCTTTCACAAACACCAGATGCTGTAGAAGAATGTCCTTGTTCTCTGCTTGAATTAGACAGTCATCCAAGTAAGGATATATTTGCATTTCTCTTTGTCTGCAGAATGCAATTACTGGTGTCAGGCACTTTGTAAAGACCCTGGGCGGAGTAGATAAGCCAAATGGCAGTCTAGAGAATTTGTAATGCATTGAGCCAGCCTTGAATCTGAGGTATCTTCTGCATATTTGTCCGATTGGGACAAGCAGGTATGCCTATTTTAGGTCTAAAGTTACAAGCCAAGCGTTCTTACCCAGCACGGGCAGAAGCTGCTGCAAAGTCAACATCTTGAACTTTGGTATACCAAGGAATGTGTTCAGAATAGATAGGTCCAGTGTTGGCCTCCAGGCCTTGTCCTTTCTGGGTACCAAAAACAGTCTTGAGTAAAATTCTTGTCCCTGCTCTTGCTCTGGTACTTGTTGAATGGCCCCCATGTCCATGAGGGATGAGACTTGTTTTTGTGCCTCTGCCCATTGATTTTTTGGCAGATCTGGCCAGCCGTTTGCCTTTGGCAGGGTATGGAAATGGAACTTCTAGCCTTGTGACACGATATTTAGCACCCACTTGTCCTGGGTTATAATGTGCCAATTTTGAGAAAAAAGTTCTAATTTTCCCCCTAAGGGTGTTGCCAGGAGATAAGTGCTTAGTGCAGCAGGGGGAAGTCATTGGGACAGTTTCCTATATGGTTGTGATTTTTCTTCTCCAACTTTGGAGGTAGAAGCACCCTATTGCTTTGACCTGTATGAACCTTGCGCCTGGGATCTGCCTCTAGGGCATCTGGATCTGCCCCTTTGAGGTCTGTCTGACACAGGAAAGGACCAATTCTTTGTTGGCCAGTGTCTACTAAACCTAGGTGGCTGTACTTGTAAGAAATCTTTGACCGTTTACATAGATTTAGCTTTGTCCTCCATTTTCTTTAACACCTCTTCTGCCTTAACACCAAAGTATCATGCTGTAAAGGTGCATCTAATAATTTAACTTTGACATGATCAGGCAGATTTTGTTCCTTTAACCAAGCATGCCTCCTAATTACAGAGCCCGTAACTGCGGCCCTGCAGGATGCCTCCAAAGAATCAAAACCACATTGCAAAGTATGCTTTCCAACTTGTTCAGCTGCATGCAATAAATCCTACATTTCCTTGTGTTCTGCACATTCATAGTTTAACAACATTTTCTGTTTAAGCAATGCCATGACATGTTGCTGATATTTGAGCATATGAAACTGACAGTTTAAGGCCCTTATAGCCAAGGTAGCAGATGTGTAAACCTTTTTTCCCCCATCTATCCAGTGCCGTAGAATCTCTGTCAGAGGGGGTAGGGTTTTTTGCAGTGGAAGCATTAACTCCTTTGGGACCCTGAAAAATGGTTTCTGGGTCTGCAGCAGGCTTTTTAAAAAGGAATTTATGAGAGTCAGGAACCCTGTAATATCTGTCAGGCTTAACAGGAGCTGGAGGTAAGGAGTCAGGGGTAAGACTAGACTCCGAAACCACATCATCTACAATGTCTAACACAGGTGGAATCGCTAGTGGCCTGTGTTGAGGTAGTAAAAGAAAATCCCTGAGCCTCTTTTCAGATTCTGAAAAATCTTGGTTCTCCCAGTGGAAATGCTCCCTCATGGCATGCAAGGTTTCCCCAAAAGAATAGTCCTCTGGAGGAGAAGCTGAAGGTATAGATTCTTCAGCCTCAGAATCCTCATAGGGGGAAGAGAATATTCCTGATCAGAAGAGGAATCAGAAGAAATGGAAACCTGATCTGAAGATTTATAGTCAGTCTCTTGCCTAGGCCTCTTATCAGGAGGGGGATGGGAACCCCTGATCAAGGTAATCAAGTCTTCGGCCATTTTGAGTATCTGTTTTTTGGGCATAGAGGCCTGACCACGTGGCTCAAGTTTGTTTCTTTGCTTTAGTCTTTGCCTTTGAAGCTGAAGTCGGTTTAATATAAAGATGTTTAGGTCTGAATACACCCTCAGAAGCCTGTGCCTGCTCAGTGGCTCCGGACCCATCTGAAGGAATAGTATCGGAGGCTCCAATACCATGAGTTTCCAGCGGCATGGCCGACTCCACGTGGGCATCGGTAGAGGCCTGCGACTCTAAAGTAGTGGGCGTCAGGGGCTGTGAAAGCGCCTCACTGAGAACCGGCGAACCAGCGACTGGCTTAGGAGAAGCTTCGTCGTCGGTTTTGGGCCTCGGTTGTCTATCTTTCTCCTTTTCTTTGCGTTTTTTTGTGAACTCCGGTAGTCGGATGGCTATCCGACGACATTTCTGGATAATTAAACTGGCGTCCAAAATAGTTTAAAGTAAAATCATACCAACGCTTAATAGTGCGCTGGTTAAATCTAGAACAAAAGCGGCAACTAGAAACGCTGTGATCAGGGCCTAGGCAAGGAATACAGTAAGAATGAAAATCCTTATGAGGTATTTGCTTTCCATAAGAAATACATTTACTTTTTCTGACATCGGTCTGGAGCAAGAAAAAAGTTTCCCCAACGGGGTACTTAGCTTTATTGAAGACTTCGGATCTGAAACTCGAACATGAAAATCTCAGGAATCGGCCGACCGGCACTTGCGAACTGCTACTGCTTCGGGCACCACGCGGCAAGAAAGACTAAAGAAAATGGCGTCGGCTGCATCTTTTATACCCCTGAAAACCTGACGTCAGGGAAGGGGCGACAGCCGCTGACTCAGGACCCAGGACCCAGGACTTTGGAATTCAGTCCGACTGAGGGCAACCTGCCAGCAGGATTACCCAAATGTAATAATTGCAACAGTGAAACATGAAGAACATCTGTAGCTGTATGGACTGTATTTTACTGCCTTTATTAAAAAACCCCCAAAAAACAAAAAAAAATTCCACTGTCGTACTTTCCTTAATGTTTGGATTATCTCTTCTCACATATCCCTAGTCTTGGTTTCTACTTTGTTTCTTAACCATATCCTCAAGTACTTTATTTTCTTGTGTTCCCAAAAGAAGAACTATTGGTGAACCAATCTGTGTGTAGGTGTGCATCGTGACAGTTTTGTTTTAAGATCAGTTACTTTATATCCCACTAATCTATTAAATATCTGTAGCTTTTTAATAACCTGTTTTTAAGCCTCTTTCAGGGTCTGTTATATTCAGAATTACATATTCTGCAAATAAGGCAATTTTGTTTTCATGTCTGTCATGCCAGTTGTATCCAGTAATGTCAGATGCCTTTATAGCCCCTTGCTACAGGTTCCAAGTAGAGTAGGGAGAGTGGACACCTCTGCCTGGCACAACAGTTTGAAGAGTCTAAAGAGCATCCCACAACATTTTAGGCTAGCATGTGAGCATTCATATAGATCAAGTACCATCTGCACTGTAGCTCTGACAGAAACCAAATTTTTCTAATAATCTTTTCATACACTCCCAAATAACTCTGTCAAAAGCCATTCGTAAGTCAAGGCTCACTAGCATAAGGGCTTTTATAGCATATTTTTGAATAATGAAAGGTCTGTTTATGTTTTCAAATGTTTGTCTTCCTTCGATGGAACCACAATGATCCTGGTTATTATTTATTTGCATTTTTACTACTCTTCGAGCATGGATGGTTGCAAATACTTTATAATCATGACTGAGAATTGATATAGGTCTGCAGGACCCTGGCTCTGAGGGATGCAACCTCTCCCTTTGGTATAAGAATTTATACTGCCTTGGAGTCTGAAGAAAATGCCTTGCCTCCCTTGAGAATAGAGCTGAAGAGGACTGCCCATATTTTAATTATATTACCCCCCCCAGTTTTTTCCACATCTCTACAGAAATAATATCTGTACCTGGTGTCTTCCTGGATTTTTGACATGGCATAACTTCCTTAATTATAGCCTACATAGTACTGCACCCGGGCAGGTTTAATCATACTAAGTGACTGAAAAGGACTTGTATTTTAGCCTCTATCCATTTATCTTGAGTATATAGCCCATTACAGCAATTCACCATTATGTCATCAATCTTATGATTTTTTATTTTAAACTTACCATTTTCCTGGTTCCTAATTTTGGTTCCGAGTCTTTCTATTTTCTGCTACCTTAATCATTGCACCATTAGCCTCGTATTTTTTATACTTGAATCAAAAACATCTGCCAACAGAGTTTGCACTGAACTAATTTGTCCTTCATGTTTGATCAAGGCCAGTTCTGTTCCTTTTAAGTCTACTTCCAGTTTTCCATTTCATCTTTTCTTGCATCATTCTGTAAGCTTTTCACCAGCTTCAAAGCTAAGTATTTTTTGGGGGGATTTTGTACCCATATCTCATTAGCTCTGGGAAATTCTTTATATTCTGCTTATATTTGTCCAAGTCAAGGTGGAGAAGGTCCAGTCTTGTATCTAACTTCACTATCTCATTCTTCAAAATTTAGATTTCCATTCTATGAAACTCTGCCTATATAGCAAATATGTAGAGAAATACAGTTCCTCAGTATATGTACTTGCCCTTTTCTGTGTTATGTGTATAGGTGCTTGGTCCATGCCTTTAGCACGTTCATATGTTCTTTCAAAATACATCCCCTATCCAGTCTTGCCCAGTTTCTACATCTACTTGAAATGTAGAGACAGTCTGGTGCTTATCCCCCATTTCCATAAAATCTTTGAGGCCAAATATCTACATGCTTTTCTCTAGGTACAACTCCTCTGAAGTAATTTTGTGCTGCCTAGGCCCATTCTGTACATCTTCTCTTTTGCTTACTGGGTTCCAGTATCCTGCCATTATTGTTACCCCCTGGTGGAAATATATAACCTCTCCCATTATTGGCTTAATGCCTTGCATTTTAAGCTGGGGGGTTACACACAAGTTAAACACCCTTCTAATTTCCCTGTTAGTCCATTTTTTTCTTTTATTTCTATGCCTCTCATTGTGCCTGCCTCTGTACCGACACAATATCCCTCTCTGCCACTTTAAATATCATATCACGTTTTCTCCTGTTTAAATTTCTCTCTTCTAACATTATGTTGTGCTTTGGATTTGGAAATATGGGTAAGAATCCACTCGTCTCTAGGAGAGTTAATTAGACCACCGATGTTCTGAACTAAATCTAACTGATACAAGATGCCTTTAAAATTTCCTTTTTACCATTTTTTGACAGTACCCCTTAATTCTGCCCATCTCCCTTAATGCTGTCCTTGAATATTAGTAATATTTCCTTATTTTCAGTTCTAAGTCAAGTTACTCAAAGGTCCCTGTACAAGTACAAAATTCAAACAAAGAAACAGAATCGTTAACTCCCCTTTCAACTATTGATCAACTAGTTTCAAAAACTATACATAGTGAAAAAGAATTGGAAAGAGAATAAAATGAAAAGAATCTCCTTTCCTGCTCTTATGAAAGCTATTAATATTTCTGAATATGACAGTCTACTATTGCATTGAGTGCCCCAAGCTTATGTGCATACTTCTCTCAATGTTACATCAACCTGCATATACAATAGCTGAAGATTCCAGTGATACAGCGATTGATTCCCATAGATACTGAATTGCACAGTTAAGTTTTCGCTTCTTCTATTCTCAAACATCAACAAATCCAAATCTCTGAGTCGCCTTTAGTTTTCATAAATTTCTAAAATCCAAAGCAACCCATCAGCCACATAATGGTTTAAATTGTTTACAGATTATCTGCCTCTCCTATATTTGACATAACTGAGGAGTTTATCTCCCAACCAATCAGAATGTCTCTTGTTCATGTCCCCCCTACTGCCCTCAATCACTCCCTCCCATGGCAAAGGAAATCTATCAGTGTGGTCACAGATGTGGCCAGCAGCAACAGAAGAACTTCCATCAACCCTGCTTGCCTGAGCAGAGTGACTTACACTTTAAAATTGCAATGTAGTTGCTACCAATATGTACCGACAAAGTGGAAGTAAAACGCCCCTAACATCACTCCAATTTCATGTTTTTCATTTCCCTTTCCCATGCAGTCCTTCCTGCCCAACCCTATCAAAACATTAATGTACCTTAGGATTAATAGGTTGGCTATATTACCCTATTTGGGAATCTTATATTTTACATGGAAAAAAAAGAGAATAAAATACAGACACAGCAAACCAAATGGTACTAAACACTGCCATTTCAATATACCTTATCCTAGTGTCCCTAGTATATGTTACTCATTTTCTTCTGCTTGAGTTACCATTTAATTTAGGCTGGCTAGTTCGCTAACTTGCATTAAGAATTATTTCACATCCTTCATCTTATTTAACATCTATTGAAAATCCAGGAAGGGTTTAGTTGTTAGTCTATCCATGACAGAGGACATTTCACCCCTCACTCTATCTGCAGTCTGGCTATTAGATGCTTCATCTTAGGTGTTCCCCCTATTCGTCTTCCTTACACTTAGTTCTTGCATTGCTTGTGCTGGATTCAGGCAAGGCTTAGGCCTCAAGGCAAACAAAACTCTCACTGACACAGGATAAGCAAGCTTAAAAGAGTCCACCATTTCCCTTCACAGTTTTAGCAAAGGAATGAAGAAGCTCCTCTTGTTTTCGGTTTGAAGGCAGAAGCCTTTGTCTAAATATACTCTGGTGTCCCTTACCTTTATGGCAGTACCTTTTCCCCAGAGTAACAAGTCAATTTCCTCCTGTTGGTGAAATATATGAAAGTTTTCCAGGACTGGCCTCAGTAGGGGCTAGAAGAAACTGCTGGGACGTACTCACTGTGCCCTTTCTATTTTAATTTCTTCAACACGTACACCAGTACATTGACTTAAGCACTTTGCTATATAAACTCTAGAGTTATGGCCCTTTACTGACTTTGGGATCATGAAGAGAAACTGTTTCTCCTTTTGATAAGTCATCTAAGCTCAATTAGCTTTTGCTGTGCTTTCGCATACTCAGCAATTTTCTCCCTACTTTCTCTCCTAGTTGTTTGGGGTTCCGATCCGAAGGCCTAGCAAGGAGCTTCTTCCATGTCCTGTATTTTTTATTGTTCACAGATATGTAATTCTGCATTATGCTGCTAATTCTGAACAATTCAATGTGGATTTGATATATTTTTTGACCAAGGGATTCTAACACTGATTCTTCATATCAACTCTGAGTTCCCACAAAAGGATCAAATTGTTCACTATTTCTTCTGTAGGCCTTGTAACTTTTTTTCTTTTCTGGTTCGTTCTTCAGTTTTTTTATGTGGTTTCTTGGATTTGATAGGATTAGCAGTGAAGCCTCTGTTTAGCAATCAAGAACTATTTACCAGCTTTTCAGATATGATTAATCATACAGTTGAGAGCATAACTTTCTAATCCCTACAACTCCATTACATTTTAAATTTCCCAAATTTTTCCACTCACACTTACTGCAAGAATTTCACTACAACTATTAAAATATAAACACACACCTGTATATGCTACAAAAATGATGGAAATCTGTTTGTAATGCTTATATTTGTCCAAGTCAAGGTGGAGAAGGTCCAGTCTTGTATCTAACTTCACTATCTCATTCTTCAAAATCTAGATTTCCATTCTATGGAACTCTGCCTATATAGCAAATATGTAGAGAAATGCAGTTCCTCAGTATATGTACTTGCCCTTTTCTATGTTATGTGTATAGGTGCTTGGTCCATGCCTTTAGCACGTTCATATGTTCTTTCAAAATACATCCCCTATCCAGTCTTGCCCAGTTTCTACATCTACTTGAAATGTAGAGACAGTCTGGTGCTTATCCCCCATTTCCATAAAATCTTTGAGGCCAAATATCTACATGCCTTTCTCTAGGTACAACTCCTCTGAAGTAATTTTGTGCTGCCTAGGCCCATTCTGTACATCTTCTCTTTTGCTTACTGGGTTCCAGTATCCTGCCATTATTGTTACCCCCTGGTGGAAATATATAACCTCTCCCATTATTGGCTTAATGCCTTGCATTTTAAGCTGGGGGGTTACACACAAGTTAAACACCCTTCTAATTTCCCTGTTAGTCCATTTTTTTCTTTTATTTCTATGCCTCTCATTGTGCCTGCCTCTGTACCGACACAATATCCCTCTCTGCCACTTTAAATATCATATCACGTTTTCTCCTGTTTAAATTTCTCTCTTCTAACATTATGTTGTGCTTTGGATTTGGAAATATGGGTAAGAATCCACTCGTCTCTAGGAGAGTTAATTAGACCACCGATGTTCTGAACTAAATCTAACTGATACAAGATGCCTTTAAAATTTCCTTTTTACCATTTTTTGACAGTACCCCTTAATTCTGCCCATCTCCCTTAATGCTGTCCTTGAATATTAGTAATATTTCCTTATTTTCAGTTCTAAGTCAAGTTACTCAAAGGTCCCTGTACAAGTACAAAATTCAAACAAAGAAACAGAATCGTTAACTCCCCTTTCAACTATTGATCAACTAGTTTCAAAAACTATACATAGTGAAAAAGAATTGGAAAGAGAATAAAATGAAAAGAATCTCCTTTCCTGCTCTTATGAAAGCTATTAATATTTCTGAATATGACAGTCTACTATTGCATTGAGTGCCCCAAGCTTATGTGCATACTTCTCTCAATGTTACATCAACCTGCATATACAATAGCTGAAGATTCCAGTGATACAGCGATTGATTCCCATAGATACTGAATTGCACAGTTAAGTTTTCGCTTCTTCTATTCTCAAACATCAACAAATCCAAATCTCTGAGTCGCCTTTAGTTTTCATAAATTTCTAAAATCCAAAGCAACCCATCAGCCACATAATGGTTTAAATTGTTTACAGATTATCTGCCTCTCCTATATTTGACATAACTGAGGAGTTTATCTCCCAACCAATCAGAATGTCTCTTGTTCATGTCCCCCCTACTGCCCTCAATCACTCCCTCCCATGGCAAAGGAAATCTATCAGTGTGGTCACAGATGTGGCCAGCAGCAACAGAAGAACTTCCATCAACCCTGCTTGCCTGAGCAGAGTGACTTACACTTTAAAATTGCAATGTAGTTGCTACCAATATGTACCGACAAAGTGGAAGTAAAACGCTCCCTAACATCACTCCAATTTCATGTTTTTCATTTCCCTTTCCCATGCAGTCCTTCCTGCCCAACCCTATCAAAACATTAATGTACCTTAGGATTAATAGGTTGGCTATATTACCCTATTTGGGAATCTTATATTTTACATGGAAAAAAAAAGAGAATAAAATACAGACACAGCAAACCAAATGGTACTAAACACTGCCATTTCAATATACCTTATCCTAGTGTCCCTAGTATATGTTACTCATTTTCTTCTGCTTGAGTTACCATTTAATTTTGGCTGGCTAGTTCGCTAACTTGCATTAAGAATTATTTCACATCCTTCATCTTATTTAACATCTATTGAAAATCCAGGAAGGGTTTAGTTGTTAGTCTATCCATGACAGAGGACATTTCACCCCTCACTCTATCTGCAGTCTGGCTATTAGATGCTTCATCTTAGGTGTTCCCCCTATTCGTCTTCCTTACACTTAGTTCTTGCATTGCTTGTGCTGGATTCAGGCAAGGCTTAGGCCTCAAGGCAAACAAAACTCTCACTGACACAGGATAAGCAAGCTTAAAAGAGTCCACCATTTCCCTTCACAGTTTTAGCAAAGGAATGAAGAAGCTCCTCTTGTTTTCGGTTTGAAGGCAGAAGCCTTTGTCTAAATATACTCTGGTGTCCCTTACCTTTATGGCAGTACCTTTTCCCCAGAGTAACAAGTCAATTTCCTCCTGTTGGTGAAATATATGAAAGTTTTCCAGGACTGGCCTCAGTAGGGGCTAGAAGAAACTGCTGGGACGTACTCACTGTGCCCTTTTTATTTTAATTTCTTCAACACGTACACCAGTACATTGACTTAAGCACTTTGCTATATAAACTCTAGAGTTATGGCCCTTTACTGACTTTGGGATCATGAAGAGAAACTGTTTCTCCTTTTGATAAGTCATCTAAGCTCAATTAGCTTTTGCTGTGCTTTCGCATACTCAGCAATTTTCTCCCTACTTTCTCTCCTAGTTGTTTGGGGTTCCGATCCGAAGGCCTAGCAAGGAGCTTCTTCCATGTCCTGTATTTTTTATTGTTCGCAGATATGCAATTCTGAACTGTGCTGCTAATTCTGAACAATTCAATTTGGATTTGATATATTTTTTGACCAAGGGATTCTGACACTGATTCTTCATATCAGCTCTGAGTTCCCACACAAGGATCAAATTGTTCACTATTTCTTCTGTAGGCCTTGTAACTTCTTTTCCTTTCTGGTTTGTTCTTCGGTTTTTTTATGTGGTTTCTTGGATTTGATAGGATTAGCAGTGAAGCCTCTGTTTAGCAATCAAGAACTATTTACCAGCTTTTCAGATATGATTAATCATACAGTTGAGAGCATAACTTTCTAATCCCTACAACTCCATTACATTTTAAATTTCCCAAATTTTTCCACTCACACTTACTGCAAGAATTTCACTACAACTATTAAAATATAAACACACACCTGTATATGCTACAAAAATGATGGAAATCTGTTTGTAATGCAGTAGCACAAGCTCCCTACACACTGATTTTTGCACAGCCTATAAAGAGCTAAGTTTACATATTTTTAATTTCAAGACGCAGAACTGTTTTATAAATGACAAACCACTTGAAGTGCTCCAGTTAGGAGCATCAGAATAGCATTAGCAATAAGCATATGCTTTATAACACACTATACTATCTACTGTGAGCAGACTAGTGATGATTATTAGTGAATATCTAGCTAAACAAGTGTTCTGCACTTACTGACAGCTATTTGTGTATTACCATCCTCTTTTCTTTTACCTCATCACTTTACTTGACATAGATGTACATGTGCTGATCATGTACTATTCTAAAAGGTCACACTAATACTATCCTCTCTTCTCTAATGTACTTTACAGAAGTTAAAACTTTTCTTTCCCAAGTCCCCCCTGTACATGTGCATGGCCTAGGAAGACTAGCCTAGCTAACAATAAAACTGTCATCACTAGCTGGCAATAAAGCAGTTGAATAATCAGTGCAACATGGACCAAATGAAAAGCACATTGCCAATTCAGATGTCATGTGTCTCTCCTATAAGAGAGTGGATTATTCTCTGCAGGTGAGGGAAGGGGTAGCAGCTACCTTAAAAGCAGGAGTTTAAGTATCTAGGAGTCTCATTCACAAGTGAAAGAACAGGAGAATCAATAAGCTGACCATCTCTTGGATGCAGGGTGGCAGTACTGCTATAACAGAACATAGTAGTGAAACAAGACCTGGCTCATAGAATGAAGCTCTCAATTTAATGTCTGCACTGTGTGTCACTACCCTCACCTATGGTCACAACTCCACAAACTCATCAAAGAGATGAAGCTGCACAAAGAAACGGCAGAAATATGATTCTTTTTGCTGAGTGGCTGGGATCACTCTCCATGTGAGAGTCAGGAGCCTGGTAATCACAAGGATCTCGGAAAGTAGCTACTACTCCCACCAGGTCAACAGCATTGAGCTATGTGGTTTGGTTCCTAGTGCAGATGCCTCCTGATGTCCATGACCCATGAGTCATTAACAAGTACCACTCTAAAGGAACAGACTATGGGACAGACTGAGGGCATGCTGGACTGGTTTTAGCTCTCCGCGTGCCTAGTACCATCAGGAAATCCCATGGGATGAGCCTGGTACTGTTGCTGAGGATATGGAAGTCTGACATATACTGCACAGCTTGCTACCTCCATTATCCTAATCAAGACAGATGGATTTATTACTATTAATTCAGATTATATTGCATTTTTTAATCTTAATGTCAGAATTCTACAACGCTGTTTCAGTTTTGAAATGTATCTGTGTAGTAAATATGTTGTGATTGTGTTATTTTCTCAACTACCATCTGCATTTTACAAAATGTGAAGTACTTTTTCTCAGATTATTTGTACTGTGCTCAGCTTTAAGCATTATAATAATGATGGAATGCTAGACAAGTAAGAAAATACAATATTTGAAAAGATGCTATCAAACATCTTCGATTCCAGTAACTTCACATGCAGTTGTTCTGACTTTCTGCAGTATATCTTTAGCAGTATATAACACCACAGTTCTGCAAAAGGTAGAGCAGCTAATGCATAAAATGCACTGGTCTAACAGAAGGTTGCAGCACCCCAGAAGTTAAAGCATGCCCACCTTTTCTAACCGCAATCTGGATGCTACTCTTACGTGGAAGTATGAGCAGACTATTCGAAGTACAATTACAATGTTCTAAATCAGAAAAGCATTCAACCTTGTCTGTCAAAAGTAGCTCAAACTACCACTGCCATTTTAAACACACAAGTGAAAATAATATACCAGCAGCACTCTTTAAAATCAATTTAGAGAAATGAGTACATTTGCCTTCCAACAAGCAGAAACACAGACCTAAGGGAAAAGTCTATACATTTTTATAAAAAACTTATAATTAGAGAGTGCTAACTGCTTTCATAAAAGCAACGTTTCTCCTTGAACTATTATAGTCTGAGTAATGAACACTAAGTAGTAATGAACACTTTAAGTAGCTATCACAATTCAGAGCAAACTCAAATGCTGTCTTTTATAGCTACAAAGAAGTATCATGTAAAAGACTTGCTGACTTCATGAGAAACTAAGAAATCTGCTCAATATGGGGAGAGACATTTTTTGTTATATTGGATTTATTAATCAGGTTAATGGTGACACCTCCACGCCAGTAACAGCAGTTTTCACACTACAGGAGACTTATAATGATTCATATTACACTTATCAAAATGAATATTCAAATCTGTACACAAATTCTCACTTTCTCTGTACATAAAGTGAGAATGAATGGCTTCCTAACATTGTGCAATGACGTGGTATGGTGTTTAATTGAATCACAGAGGCCTGGGGTCGGAGGATAATGCTATCATGTAAAAACTGCAGGTATTGATGTGGAAACACTTGAGATTAAAAAAAAGACATATCAGTCAAAACTTATTCAATTTTGCTTTGTAATTTCAGATCGGGAAGCATAAAAAGTACAGTTGTGTGCACTTACCATAAATGTAGATGAGTGTATTCAATGTTGCAGTCATCGCACTTGGGTTATCTGCCTGCAGGTAGCCCTCAGTCGGCCCGAATACCAGAGACTTAGTATTTCTAAGTCGGATGCTGTTGCTCCAGGACTGACGTCAGGTCATCAGGGGGTATAAAAACAGGCAGCCGAAGCCATTACATCAGTTTTTCTTGCCCCAAATGTCAGGAGCCCCCCAATAGGGAGCTAAGTTATGGTGGTGGAAAACACCACCAGTAAAAGGTAAATACCAATACCCCTGAAAAGGGGCAGGGTAGTAAAAGGCATAGAGAGTTTAGAGAGAGAAAGAGAGAGAAAACCAAGATGCTGGAGGGAGAGAAAAGTACAGTTGTTTACACTTACCATAAATGTAGATGATCGAGTGTATTCACTGTTGCAGTCATTACAATTGGGTTATCCTGCTGGCAGGCTACCCTCAGTTGGCCTGAATTCCAAAGTCTAGGTCCGGCGTCGGTTGCTGTCGCCTCTTCCCTGACGTCAGTGCGCCAGGGGTATAAATGATGCAGCCGATGCCATTTTCTTCAGTTTTTCTTGTCCCAGATGTCAGGTGCCCCCAAAAGGGTAGGCTAAAAATATGTCAATAAAACATGCATGCACCACAGTATATATATTTTGCCTTCATCTACAAGCAAATACACCACATAGGTTGTATAGAATAGAGAAGTACAGATAAGTTCCAGCAAAGAAATAGGGGATGGCAGGTGGGTAACCTGGACTGCAACAGTGAATACACTCGAACATCTACATTTACGGTAAGTGTACACAACTGTACTATGTTCTTCGTGTTTCACTGTTGCAGTCATTACAATTGGGTTGAGTCCCAAAGCTAAGGTTGGGAGGCTGGAGCTAAATAGCATTAGGGGCGGCTATTAGGCCCTGCAGAACTGCAGTAGCAAAGCCTGCCCTGGATTTAGAGTAGAGTGGTAAGTGATAGTGCTTTGTGAAGGTGTGCACTGAACTCCAAGTAGCAGCCTCTAAAATGTCTTTGGTTGGCACTCCCCTGAGGAAGGCTGCTGCTCTGGTTGAATGTGGCCTAATGCCCTTAGGTACTGGCTTGCCATATTGAGAATAGCAGAAACGTATGCAGTGGCCTATCCACTTTGAAATAGTCTGCTTTGAGATGGCCTTTCCTTGTGATCCTGCAGCATATGCCACTAGTAATTGCTCTGTCTTTCTGAAAGCTTTGGTTCTGTTCAAGTAGAAGTGTAGCCATCTGTGTATGTCCAAAGAATGCAGAATTCTCTCCCTATTATTCTGTGGGTTTGGATAAAAGGTAAGCAGATGAATAGTTTGGTTAAGGGCCACACTGGACACTACCTTAGGCATAAATGTCGGGTTTGTCCTCAGAGAAACCCTGTCTGGATATAAAATGATAAAAGGTTCCACAGCCATGAGTGCCTGTAGCTCTGAGACTCGTCTTGCAGAAGTTATTGCTAGGAGCAGAGCTGTTTTCCAAGATAAAAACTTTATATCAGCTGCAGCGGCTGGCTCGAAAGAAGGCAGGGTGAGTTTTTCCAAGACATAATTGAGGTCCCATGCAGGTATTGGTGATCTCCTTGGAGGCCTTAAATTTTTGGCCCCTCTGAGGTACTACCTTAACAAAGGATGAGAAAAGATTGGTGGCTCTGTATTGTAATGAGCCGAAATGGCAGAGGCATGAATTGTTATAGATGAAAAAGATATTGCTGATATTTAAGCATATGAAATTGACAATTTAAGGCTCCTACAGCCAAGGTTGCAGAAGTATAAATCTTTTTACCCAATCTGTCTAGGGCCCTAGAATCCCTATCAGAGGGGATAGAGTTTTTTTGCAGTAGATGCCTTGACCCCTTTGGGACCCTGAGAGATGGTTGCTGGGTCAGCAACAGGGTTTTTATAAAGAAATTTATGTGAATCAAGAACCCTGTATTATCTGTCTGGCTTAACAGGAGCTGGTGGTAAAGAGTCTGGAGATAGACTGGACTCTGAAAATACATCATCTACAATGTCTAAAACAGGTGGGATAGCAAGGGGCCTGTGTTGAGGCAATAAAAGGAAGTCTCGGAGCCTTATCTTGGATTCTGAGTAATCCTGGCTCTCCCAGTGGAAATGCTCCCTCATAGTATGCAATGTCTCCCCAAAAGAATAATCCTCAGGAGGGGAGGCTGAAGGGATAGATTCTTCAGCATCAGAGTCCTCATAGGGAGGAAGAGAATATTCCTGTTCAGATGAGGAGGAATCAGAGGAAATGGAAACCTTGTTTGAAGATTCGTATACTACCTCTTGCCTAGGCCTCTTATCAGAAGGAGGATGGGAACTCCTGATCAAAGTAATAAGGTCTTTGGCCATTTTAATTATCTGCTTCTTAGGCATAGAGGCCTGTCCAGGAGAATGCTGTACTTGTTTCTTTGTCTTTAGAGGTGCTTTAGTCTTTGCCTTTGAAGCTGAAGTAGGTTTCACATATAACTGTGTAGGTCTGAAAACACTCTCAGCAGCCGATGCCTGCTCAGCGGCTCCGGACCCATCTAAGGGAATAGTTTCCGAGTGTCCAATACCTTGAGTTTCCAGCGGCCTCGTTGGCTCCACGTGGGAGTCGGAAGCGGCCTGTGGTTCTGAGGTAGCGGGCGTCAGGGGCTGCGAAAGCACCTCACTGAGAACCAGTGACAGGCCTAGCAGAAGCCTCATCGTCGGTTTTGAATCTCGGATGCCTGTCCTTTTCTTTTTCCTTGCGCTTTTTATAAACTCTGGTAGTCGGTTGTTCCAACGGCATTATGTAATTAAATCTTCTGCCAAAGTAATGGAATGCAAAATCATACCGATGCTTAATAGTGCGTTGGTTAAATCTAGCACAAAACCGACAACTAGCAACGTTATGGTCAGGGCCTAGGCAAGGAATACAGTAAGAATGAAAATCCTTAAGAGGTATTTGCTTCCCACAAGAAATACAATTGTTAACTTTTTCTGACATCGGTCTGGAGCAAGAAAAAAAGTTTCCCCAACGGGGCACTTAGCTTTAATGAAGACTTCGGATCTGAATTTCGAATTTGAAAAACTCAGGAGTCGGCCGACCGGCACTTGCGAACTGCTTTTGCTTCGGGCACCGCGCAGCAAGAAAGACTGAAGAAAATGGCATCGGCTGCATCTTTTATACCCCTGGTGCAGTGACGTCAGGGAAGAGGCAACAGCAACTGACGCCTGACCTAGACTTTGGAATTCAGGCCGACTGAGGGTTGCCTGCCAGCAGGATAACCCAACTGCAATGACTGCAACAGTGAAACACGAAGAACATCCAGGACTGCAACAGTGAATACACTCGAACATCTACATTTATGGTAAGTGTACACAACTGTACTTCGTGTTTCACTGCTGCAGTCATCACACTTGGGTAGATTCCCAAAGCTGAAGAAGGGTGGAGGCAATCAAGAAGAGTTAGGGCTGGCTAGAATGCCTTGCAGGACTGCTGTTGCAAAACCTGCCCTGGATTTGGAAAAGATAGGCAGATGGTAATGCTTGGTGAAGGTGTTTACAGAACTCCAGGTAGCGGCTTTCAGGATGTCCCTGGTACGGACTCCCCTGAGGAATGCTGTAGAGGTAGAAGTTGCCCTAGTGGAATGTGTTCTGACCCCCTGAGGGGTTGGTTTCTCATGGTGCTTGTAACAAAAATAGATGCAATGTGCTATCCATTTGGAAACTGTTTGCTTTGAAATGGCCTTGCCCTTTGCCCCAGTTGCAAAGCTGACTAGTAACTGGTCAGATTTTCTGAAGGGCTTAGTTCTATCAAGGTAGAATCTCAGCTGTCTGTGCACGTCCAAGGAGTGCAGGATCCTTTCCCTTTTATTTTGAGGATTAGGGAAGAAGGTAGGCAAATGGATAGATTGGTTGAGAGCCACACTGGACACCACTTTAGGCATAAAGGAAGGGTTAATCCTGAGGGAGACCCTATCAGCATGGAAAATAATGAAGGGCTTCACAGTCTTAAGTGCTTGTAGCTCAGACACCCTTCTAGCTGAAGTGATGGCCAGAAGCAAGGCTGTTTTCCAAGAGAGGAATTTTAACTCTGCTGATGCTGCAGGGTCAAAGGGGGTAGCGTGAGCTTTTCCAGTACAAAGTTAAGGTCCCAAGCAGGGGTGGGTGCTCTCCTTGGCGGCCTTGTTTGCCCCTCTCAGGAATTGTTTGATAAGAGGGTTGGAGAAGAGAGGTGGCTCAGTGTTGTAATGAGCCGAAATGGCAGAGGCATGGATCTTAATGGAGAAGGAAAGGCCTCTGTGGAGTAGATCTGCTAGGTAATCCAGGATTAGAGGCAGGGAGGACAGAGTTGTGTCCTCTCCTTTAGACTGAATCCAGGAGGAGTACCTTTTCCACTTATCAGCATAGGATTTCCTTGTACTGGGTCTTCTGGCTTCAAGGATGACGTCCAGCAACTGCTTGCTTAGGCTGGTTACTGGGGGAGAATTCAAGGAATAAGCCAGGCTGCAAGATTTAGGATTTGCAGTTGCGGTGGCAAGATCTGTCCCCCCTGCTGAGAGAGCAGGGTTGGGTTCTGGTGTAGGTGCCAGGGTGGCACCGGTGACAGGCTTCGCACGAGTGGGTACCAGTGTTGGCGTGGCCAGTCTGGGACAATCAGAATTGTCCTTGGTCTGTTCTGTCTTATCTTGAGCAATACTCTTGAGAGGAGGGGCAGAGGGGGAAAGGCATAAACTGAGAGATTTACTCAGTGGAAGGATAGGGCATCCACTTTCCAGGCCCTGCTGTGAGGTGCCCTGGTGCAGAATCTTCTGAACTGGTGATTGCAGGGGGAGGCAAAGAGATCCACCTCTGGTGTCCCTCATTTCTGAATCAGAAGGTTGAAGGTGTGTGGCTCTAGTTGCCATTCATGTGCGGTTAGGAGATTTCTGCTTAAATTGTCTGCCAGTGAGTTTTGTTTGCCTGGCAGGAATTGAGCTTGCAGATGTACCTGCATCTCCAAGGCCATGTTCCACAGGGCCATGGCTAACCTGCAGAGTGGGTAAGAGTGGGTTCCCCCCGCTTGTTGATGTACCACATGATTGTGGTGTTGTCTGTTTTTATTAGCAGGTGTTCTAATGAGAGTAGGGATCTGAAAGCTGTCAAAGCATGCAGCACAGCTAGCATCTCTTTCTGGTTGATGTGCAGATGCATTTGACTTGGGCTCCAGTGGCCCTGAATACACTTGCCGTCCATGTGTGCCCCCCAGGCATAGTCTGATGCGTCTGTGGTTAGGGTCTGGGCAGAGTGGGGTAGGGTAAAGGGCAGTCCCTTCTTGTGGTTGCATGCTGCTGCCCACCAAAGACACTCTGTCCTTAAACAGGGTATTATGGGAATTACAGTTTCCAGGTCCTGGGAATGTTGGCACCAAAGACTTTTTAAGTACCATTGAAGTTTCCTCATATGCAGCCTGGCATATGGAATTAGTAGGATGCATGAGGCCATGAACCCTAGGGCCTGCAGGATTTTCCTTGCGAATAGCTGGGTTCTGGTGGCCATTTGAGTAAAATGGCCTGTCAAATAGGCTTGTTTTTCCTGGAGTGAGGAATGCCATCTGGGATGCTGTGCCCAAGCTTGCTCCCAGGAATACAATCTTTTGACTGGGGACTAGTTTTGATTTCTTTTCGTTGATGGTGTACCCCAGGGAGGTTAGTAGGTTTTTTACAAATGTCAGATGCTGCAACAGCATTTCCTGACTGTCGGCCTGAATCAGGCAGTCATCCAAGTATGGGTAAATTTGAATATTTCTCTGTCTGCAGTAAGCAATGGCTGGAGGCAGGCATTTTCTGAATACTCTGGGAGCAGTGAATAAGCCAAAGGGAAGTGCAGAGAACTGATAATGCAGAGATCCTGTCCGGAAGTGTAGATATTTTCTATATGACTCCCTTATAGGGATGTGCAGATAGGCTTATTTTAAGTCTAGGGTGACTAACCAGGCATCTTTGGCTAGCATAGGTAGAAGCTGTTGTAGGGTGAGCATTTTAAATTTTGGTATCACCAGGAAGGTGTTGAGAATTGAAAGATCTAAGATTGGGCACCAAGTGCCCTCTTTTCTGTGTACCAGGAAAAGTCTGGAATAGAATCACTGACCTAACTGTTCCGCAGGAACTGGTTGAATTACCCTTAGAGAGAGCAGAGATTGGACATGGGTTTGAGCCTCAGCCCACTGGTTTAGAGGGAGGTCTGGTAACCCTTTTCGGGTTGGGAGTGAGTGGAAGTACAATTAGTACCTCTGGGATACAATGCTGAGGACCCATTGGTCTTTGGTGATGGGAATTCTTTTTTTTGCATGAAGGGCAATTTTTCCTCCTAGGGGCACAAGCAGTTGGGCAGAGGAAGGGGGTGGAGTTGAGAAGTCATTGGGAATTACTTCCGTAAGAGGGTGGTTTGGCACTCCCTGCTTTAGAGGTGGAGGCACTCCATTGCTTAGATCTCTGCATACCCTGAGACTGAAGTCTGGGGGGTTTGTTTCCCCTAGGTCTAGTTTGAGATGGCCTTGAGGGTACCGGAAAGGACCAATGTTTCGAGGAGCAATGCCTACTGAATCTAGGAGGCTGTACTTGTACAAATTTTTTTACCGCCTGCATAGATTTAGCTTTTTCTTCCATCTCTTTAAGAACCTCTTCTGCTTTGGTGCCAAACAGATTGTCCTTGTTCAAAGGAGCATCTAGTAACTTGGATTTGACATGATCTGGCAAGGTCTGTTCCTTCTCAGTACAGAACCAGTGACTGCTGCCCTGTTCATAAATGTTCATAGATAAGATCCTTCTAGGGCGTCAAAGCCACACTGCAATGTATGCTTGCTGACTTGGCTCACAGAATGCATAAGCTCTTGCAATTCTTTATTTTCTGCACAGTCTGTAAAGGTAGCCATTTTTTGCTTAACAATTTCCATAATATGTTGTTGGTACTTCAGCATGTGAAACTAACAATTCAAAGCCCTAATGGCAAGAGTTGCAGAGGTATATACTTTTTTACCCCATCTGTCCAAAGCTCTGGAATCCCTGTCCGAAGGGGTGGGATTCTTAGCTGTAGTTGTCTTGATACCTTTAAGCCCCTGGGGAATGACCTCTGGGTCAGCAGTAGGATTTTTGAAAAGAAATTTGAGAGAGTCAGGTACTCTGTAGTATCTGTCTGGTTTCCTAGGGGCAGGGGGTAAAGTATCAGTAGTAAGACTGGATTCCATAAAGACATAATCAACAACTTCTAGGACTGGTGGTATGGTTAAAGGCCTGTGTTGTGGCAAGTCTAGAAATATTCTGAGTCTCTTTTTGGACTAAGGATGGTCTTGGCATTCACAGTGGAAATGCTCTCAAAGTATGTAAGGTTTCACCAAAAGAGAAATCCTCTGGAGGAGGCAGAGGGAATGGATTCCTCTGCATCAGAATCCTCATAAGCAGATAAGGGCATGTCGTCATAATCAGAAACCTCAGAGTCGTCAGACACGGTCTGTTGAAGTTGCTGGGGACTGGTCCCTTTTTCTCTTAGCAGGGGAAGGCTGACTTCCCCTAATCAGCATAATAAGGTCTTCTGCATTCCAAGCATTTTATTTTGTGGCAAGGGAGCAGGTGCATGCGCTTTGGTCGTCAGTTTTCTACACGTAGCGAGTACTCTTGGCCTTAGAAATTCAGTAGTTTTAGACAGAACTGAAGTAGTCAGTTTGTGTCGAACATCAGTAGTACGAAGAACTTCCTCAGAAGCCGGTGCCTGCTCAGCGGCTCCGGACCCATCCAAGGTAGAGACATCCGGTGGTTCCATAGTCGAAGAAGAGTCTCATGGCATACCAGACTCCAAACAGGTCTCAGTAGAGGCCTGCAAATCCACTGAAGCGGGCATCAGGGGCTGCGAAAGCGCCTCTCTGAGTACCGGTGAACTGGTGACTAGGCTTAACGGAAGCGTCGTCGGCAGCTTTGAACCTGTGCAGTCTGTCTTTGTCTTTATCCTTACGTTTTTTCGGAATATTGGTAGTCGGATGGCTTACCGAAGCCATTTCGGAATATGGAGATTGAGAACGAAAGTATTTAGCAACAATAAGGGCCCGACGATGAATGGTTCGGGCGGTGAACAAGGCACAAAATCGACAGTGAGGTATGTTGTGGTCTGGGCCTAGACAGGTGACGCAGTAAGTATGAAAATCTCGGTGTGGTATTTGCTTTCCACAGGCAAGACAATTAGCTTTGTCTGACATCGGTTAGAGCAAGAAAAAAGGATCCCCAATGGGGCACTTAGCTTTAGAAGACTTCAGAATGATTCAATTAGTAAACAAAAACTCAGGTAGCGGCCGACCAGCATTTACGAACTGCTTCTGCTTCAGGCTCCTCGGCAAGAAAGACTGATGTAATGGCATTGGCTGCCTGTTTGTATACCCCGACGACCTGACGTCAGTCCTGGAGCAACAGCAACCGACGCAGAAATACTAAGTCTCTGGTATTCGGGACGACTGAGTGCTACCTGCAGGCAGATAACCCAAGTGTGGTGATTGCAATAGTGAAACACGAACAACATCCCCTAACTCCCATGCTGGGGACTGTGCCTCTTGTGCACCCCCTAAAATCAAAGGTCTTAAACTCAAATGATCATGAAGACTGCATGAGGCCTAGTACACACAGCTGATGGTTACAATCTCCAAACAAAAAGAAAGGCAGTTAGTGCAACTTTAGACATGTAGAGTAGTGTCTCTCACCCAGCATCATGCTGGTTTGGGGGCTGCTTGAGATCTGAGGGGGCCTAAACTTTGACATCCCTGCTGTAAATAATTTAACTGTCTCTGATGTTGCCAAATATTTGGAATGAATTACAAATGACTGTCAGAAGTCTATCTGAAATGCTGGGCATGATCGATCAGGCATCTACTAACCAGTCTGTGAGCAAACAACCAGGTGCCTTCTGATGACGCTGTTAAAGCATGGGATACAGGTATTCTGTCAGTCTATATTTCTTATTCACAGCTGAACTGATAAAATATGAGCAATGAATGCACTTACAAGTGAAACAAAGAGAAAGGAAACCTCTTAAAATGACTGGAATGTTACAGTATGAAAACAGGATGCACTCTGAAAAATACTAGTTAAATTCTAGCAACCTGCTTGGGGTATAGTATCCATTATTAGTGGTAAGAAGAAAACTGAGGTGGTGTGGGGCTTCTCATTTTTAGACAAAACTGTGAGCAAAGCAAAACTGGTGTGGTTGGATAAAGACAGGTAACTAGCAAAAATGTTTCCAACCAGTTTTTGTGTCCAAACGATATGGTCCTGTAAGAGGGGCACACTGCACAATAGCTCCTGAGGATTGTTCTGAAACAGTGCCACACCCATGGCCAGTTATGTAAACAGCATCACCCTGAAAACATGGCATGCTTTGGACTAGTTCAATAATGAACATCACCTTAAAAAATGCAGCACATTTCAGAGCAGTTCTGTGATGTGCATCATCTTAAACTGTAGCATTCTCCACATCAGTTCTGTGATGAGTGTCCTGGAAATGTAGTTCTAATGAGCATTCTCTTGAAAATGCAAAAGTTTTCCAGTACGATCTGTGATGAGCATCATCCTGAAAGATCCCGTCGCAAAAGTAGATGTCCTACTTCTCACTATTGCAGTATTCCTTTCCTTGGGATATCCTGCCAAGGATTGCCTAAAGTCTGGCCGGTATACCAAAGCCTTTATGCCTTCCTGGCATCTTATGTCAGACATATAACCTAAGTACAAGGTGTAAGGAACATATGTGACGCATGGATGCCTAATCTTCAGAGCTGAAGTGTCCCAGGAGAACCAGAACAACAATAACATGCCGATCCAGGAATGGAAACAAAGGAGATAAAGATGCAAAAGGAAACTCCTCGTCCAGCAGTAGGGCAACAGAAAAATAAAGGGGGCAGGAGGGAGGGACTGAATACTGCAACATTGAGAAGTAGAACATCTACTGTTATGGCAAGATCTTACACAACTGTACTACAGCCTTCATTATCACTGTTCCAGTATTTCTTACTTGTGAGAAGAGTACAAAAGCTACCAGAAAGTATGGTAGGAGGAAGGCAAAGAAGAGTCTTCCACAAACCCATAAAGGATAGCCCTGGCAAATCCTGTCCTTGCCCTGGAAATGATATTCAACTTACAGTACTTGGTTAAAGTATGGACAAAAGACAAAGTAGCAGTTTCCAAGATGGACCTTTGAAAAAAGCACAAGAAGGGGCTACTGCCCTAGTAGAATGAGCACAAACCGAAGAGGAAAACTGCTTCCCATGAAAATAATAACCAAAGGAAATGGCCTTAGAGATCCAGGAGATTGTTTATTTGTACACTACCAAACCTAATTTCCTGGCATGAAAGGAAACAAAGTTGCTCAGATTTTCTGATGCATTTTGTCTTATCCAAGTAATATCTTTGCTGTCTGTGTAAATTCAAGAAGGAAAATGGAGGAAAGGTGGTACAAGGTCAAATCATTAACCACCTTGTGCATAAAAGAAGGACTGGTACGAAGAGACACCCTGTCTTTCTGAAAAAAAAAAAAACAAAAAAGGAGGAATTACCATGAGTGCCTGGAGTTCAGAAACCCAGTTGGCAACAATACAGTCTTCCTAGAAGAATGCTACAGGGAAGAAGAAAAGGCAGGCTCAAAAGGGGACTGAGTAAATTTTTCAAGAGCAAAGTTAAGGTCCCATGAACAAGGAATAAGCTTTCCTGGGGGCCTGATATGAAGGATGTCTTTTAGGAACTGCCTGATGTCAACATTAGAAGCCAAAGTTGGACTCAAAGGCAGGCAGACAGAAATGGCTGACAAATTTGCCTTAACAGAAGAATATGACAAACCAGTACTGACCAGTTCACACAAATAAGAAAGGTTCATAGGAACCCCCACAGAAAAAGGGTCCTGGTCATGCCTGAGACACCAAACAGAAAATCCTTTCCATTCAACCACATAAGATTTTCTAGTAGTGGGCTTTCTGACCTCCTGCAAAACCTGAAGCATACTCTCAGAAAATTGGTGCCTGATAGGAATCAAAACCTTATCACCCAAAGTGTCAGCTGAAGTGTGGACAAGTTAGGGTGAATGCCAGACATCTTGTCTTGTGTGAGAAAATCCATCCTGTGAGGTAACTTGTGAAGAATTACCCTGACCAGGTTAAAGACAAGGAGAAACCAGTGCTGTCTGGGTCAAGAGAGAGTCACCAGCATGATTCTGAGTGTGTCCCACATGACTATGTGCAAGACCCTGGGAGGTACAGGAAAAGGAGGACAGGCACACAAGAACATTCCCTTTCAAGAAAAAGCCAGGGTGCTCACTTTCCAAGCTAATGGAGTCGGACCTCTGGAATAGTACTGGTAAGGTGAAAAAGATCGACTTGACAAGTACCCACTGATGAACAATGTCCAGAAATACTTCTTTGTGAAGGATCTGTTCATGAGGATGTGTCCTGGATTTGCTCAAATAGTCTGACATTAGTGATCTGATGGGATATAAACCACCTGAAGAAACAAGGGATGGAGTGGGGGTTGTAAAATCCCAAGCCTGAAGAGCCAGCCTGGAAAGAAGGCAAAACTTTGTGCCTGCCCCCCCTCCCCCACTCTGGTTGTTGTTGTTGCATCTTTCGGCTTTTCCCGGTTAGGGGTCGCCACAGCGGAACTCCGGTCCGCTAATGATTGACAGTAGATTTTTACATGCCGAATTGCCAGCTCTGATGGACAACCTTCAACGAAGGTATGCCCATTCACGTACATCTCCACACAGAAGACGCTCTAGCTGAGAATCGAACGGGACGTCTTACTGTGAGGCGACAACGCTACCGCAGCACCACCACCGCACTATATCCATATTGTTTGTAAAAACCTGTTTAAGACCTGGAACCAAGAGGGACTGAAAGGTCTGAACAGCTACAATTAGAGCCCTCATCTCTTTGATACTGATGTGATCTGACATTTGCTGATGACACAAATGATCCTGACTTTCAGATTGTTGTAAGAAATTCCCAAACCTTGATTTTCAGATTGTTGTAGGAAATTCCCAAACCTTGATTGGAAGCATCTGTGTACAGCTTGAGTAGGAAGAGGTACCTGAAAAGGCAGACCTTGATTGAGGGACATCTGCTGAATCTACTAGTGGAGTTCAAACTTGAGTTGAGGCAAAAGCAGGACTGGAAACTCCAGAGGGTATTAGTATTGGAGCAACACAGTCTTGAGATACCACTGGAATTTTCTTATGTGGAGTCTGGCAAAAGTAAACATGGGAAGGGTCGTTGCCATGAACCCCAGGGCTTGGAGCAATTCTCTTGTAGGAAGAACTGAAAGAGGAAGAAAAAAATTGAAATAAATGGTCTGAATCCTACAACCCAAGAACACTTAGTCCTGAGAGGGAGTCAACACTGACATTTTGAGATTAACAGTGAATCTCACACTGCACAGGAGTTGCAAAGTGAAGTGTAGATTCTGAAGCTGGAGCTGCTGAAATGGGCTTGAATCAAAAGGTCACCCAAATAAGGGGGTATCTGGATCCCAGAAAGTCTGCAGAAAGCTACCACAGCGGCAAGACATTTGGTAAACACCCCTGATGCTGTAGAAAGACCAAAAGTAAAACAGAGAACTGATAATGAAAGGGAAAAAAACCCCAAATATTTTCTGAAGAGAGAGGGTGAATAGGGATACGGAGGTAAGCATCCTTTAAATCCAGAGGGACTAGAAAAACCTGGGAAGCAAAACAGGAAAAAGGGTCTGAACAGACATTCTGATGGAAGGAACCTTGGGAAAGGTCTTGAGATGGAGGCCCATGCTGGACGAGTCCTATGTCCCCTCGTTCCTGGGAACCAGAAATATTCTGGAATAGAAACCTGTTCCATGTTCAGACAAGGGAACACATTGCATGGTTCCCTGTTCCACCAGCTCTCACAGGACCAGAGGAAAATGAGGAAGCTGGCAAGAAAGAGGTTGAGGGACACCAGAAAATGGAGGAAGGGACTTCCAAACCATAAAATAACTATCTTGGATGACAAGAGAGAATCCAGGCATCTGTGGTTTATCAGTCACCAAACAGTGAAGGAAAAGGTTAGCCTGAAGGACAGAGGAATTGGTTGATGAGAAGGCGAGGCTGTATGTCAGATAAAGGCCAATTTATCAGGAAAAGAAGGTTTTTGGCCTTTAGGACTCTGAGTGGGCTTATGAGAAAACCATAGCAAGCTGTCTAGGCAGTCTATGGACAAAGAAAGATTTCAAAAGATAGCCTCTCTGGAACGTAGGTACAGAAGCAACAAGAATTTGTTTGTGGTCTTGGATAACCTTGCCCTTATTTTGCAGGGTTAACAAAAAATTCTGCAGCAGCACTTCCAAAAAAGGTTCTGATTATCTAAGGGAGAATCTGAAAGTTTGGCTTTAATATCCTCACAAAGCCTGGAGGCAGAACCAGAAATATCTCTTCAAGACAAAGCCCAATGCAGCTGCCCTAAAAGAGGCATCAGCTGCATCATAGCTGCATGTAATGGAACAGTGAGCTACCAGAGAGGCAGAACTCAGCAGAGAGATACAGAAGTCATACTGTCCGAATCAGGCATGCCATTCAAACCCTTCCCTCTAGCTGGGATAGAAGAGCCATGACATACCTAGTCATGTGGGTCTGATAACGAATGGCCCTGAAGGCCAAGGTAGCAGAAGTATACACTTTTTCACCCCATACCTCTCCATAGCATAGCAGTCCTTGTCAGAAAGCAGAAGCTTGGAAGAGGAAATCAGTTTGGATGGCTTATATGTGGACATGGAAACAACAGCAACATCAGATGATGGACTTTTATATAAATATTTATAATCCTCAGGCACCTTATAAAATCTGTCTGGCTTCTTTGGGACAAAAGCTGGGAGTTAGCAGCTGGAGAAGCTTCTGTAAATGTGTCCAACAGGGCAGCTAAGACTAAAGGAACTGCAGAAAGTCTGAGCGAGTCCATTTGCAAAAGTTCATAATACCTCCAAGCTGCTGTAAATGTGCCCAACAGGGCAGCTAAGACTAAAGGAACTGCAGAAAGTCTGAGTGAGTCCATTTGTAAAAGTTCATAATACCTCTTTTGAACCTCAGATACTTGGGAACAATCCAATTTAAAGTGCTTTATCATATGGCCCACTGTATCCCCAAAGGATAATTCCTCAAAAGAAGAATAAGAGGACAAAGAATCCTCTTCAACAGATACCAAAGTAAAAGAAGAGTGTATCTGTGAGGAATATGCTAAGGATTCTTAAACCTGAGTCCAATTCATCATCATCATCAGAAGCAGAATCCCTAGGCCACTCAGATGGGGTGGAAGACCAGGGAGCAGCAGCAGGGACATAAAATTTCTGTGGAGGTTTCAGAGCTATGAGGGCATTAAGCAGCTCTTGAGTAAAGTCCTGCTACTCTTTCTGAGGATCATTAGTAACAGTAGCCATATGTTGTGTTTTCAGTTTCTTTTTTAAGGGAACATTTGCCTTGACAAATCTGGGAGGCTCAGAACCCTGCCTTGATTCAGTGAGGGTTACCAGGCGCCTCTTTTCTGACTAAAATCTGGGGAAACACCCTAGGCCTTTCAGATATAATTAGCCATGGTTTTCCCTCAACATCTGTACCAAACGTATGCAAAGCCTCAGTGGATGTGCGAGAAGGCAGTCCTGTGTCGGCCTCTAACTGGGTCTCTGCAGACAGAACTGATGTCAGCATCGGATGGTCTTCGGGTTCTTCATCCAACTTGAGGGAGGTGTTCGGGGGAGGCTGGACCGCAGCAGATTCAGTATGTGCTGTTTTAGCTTTTTTCTTAAGAGGTGGCTGTAACTTCTGGGTGGGAGGCTTTGGCTATGGTACTCTCGGTCAATAACTTCAGATGTTGGTTTTCCAGATAAATTGAATGGGAAGACAAACAGCTGTGCAGTTTCTTAAGGACAAATCCCTGACAGATATCACACTGAGTATGGTCAATCATAGCACCCAAACAAAAAGGCACTTCTCGGGTCTGTCTTTATGGGGAATATGCCTCCCACTCTCAAATTTCCTCTTCCTGGATGACATGAAAACAAACTACAAAGAAAAATAAAAAGAAAGGAAGGAACCCCAATGGTGCATTTACCTGTAACAGGCTCGACAGAAGAACCAGCTCAGTGAACAATTAACAGCACAAATCCACAAGTTGGGTTTGGATTGGCGGCAAAGAAGTTCTGAGGATTAGATGTCTGTAGATCAGATATATACCTTACACCTTGGCATAGGACATATATTTGATGTACAGTGCTGGGAAGGAGTAAAGGCTTTAGTAAACAGACCAGATATTAGGCTACCCTTGGCAGGATATCCCAATAGTAAGGAATACTGCAAAAGTGATAAGGAAGGATGTCAGGTCTGTTATAACCATCATACTGAATCTGCAGAAAACTCAGTAACAGCATAACCCTGAAATGTGGCATACACAAAACAAAGTTCTGTGACTATCAACATCCTGAAACTATGCCATGTCCTGGACAATTTCTGTAATAAGCACCATCCTAAAAATGCAAAATGCTCTAGAGCAGTTTTGTGATCCAGAACTGTTCCAAGATGGCTTCTATCCTGAAAATAAGCCATGCTCTAGAACAGCTCTCCAATGAGCATTATCCTGAAAGTGTAGCAAGCTGCAGAACAGCACCATTATGAGCATTATCATGAAAATATAGCAAGCTGCACAACAGCACCATTATGAGCATTATCATGAAAATGTAGCATGGTGTAGAACAGCTTTACAAAAGGTATAATCCTAATAATATGGCATGCTGCAGAACAGCTCTGTGAGGATCGTCATCCTGAAAGTGTGACATAATCCATAATAGCTTTGTGATGAGTACCATCTTGAAAGTTTGTCATACAGGAGAACAGCTCAGTAACAAGCAATACTCTTAAATCAAGATGCAGAACAGCACTAAGACAAGCATCAGGATTTCAACATCTTACTGACCATAACTAAATAATCCTATAGAAAGCTTTTTTGCAAACAACCTTGAGTTGAACCTATTGAACAGAGACATCAGAATTCTTTTAATATTACAAGGTATATGTTGCATTCACAACATCGCAGAACATTCTAGAAGACTGAGTCTTGTGACCACTTAAACTTGCCAGTACCAATCCTTGGACTACACTCCCACTCTCAAGGAGGGCTACTGCAGTCAAGCCCAGGGTGAATTGCTGAGTGCCCACCCAATCATCCAAGTCCCATATAAAGGAAGACAGTGTACCACACTACTTAATTTTCAGGGAGAGTCTGTTCCAAAAATTGAACAGGTGCTGCATGATGAACCTTTCTCTCTCTCTCCTTTGTGTTTTACTTCTCTGCTGGATAAGTTTTAGGTCCATGGTTCTGGTATTAGTGAGGCTACCTGATTTGTGTAGATACAGGACCATTGTGTCCCTTAAGGTAAGGAAGGCAAGGCAAAGATCTCTCACAAGTCTGTAAGACATTAATAAAGGGACAGTGCTTCCAATCTTCCTTGGCAGCTTAGGGGTTTGGTTACCAGCAACATAGGATGGCTGGATGTTAATACATCTGTCTTCCTCCTTTACGCACTATACCTAGAATGAAGTGAAACACTACCTCCTACCTTCTAAGTTACTGTTCTACACTATACTCTACCCATGTATCAACCATGACTCCATGTACTACAGTTATAGCTCTGTATAATGTATGAGCAGCGTCAGTGACCCTATCCTGAATGGTAATGTATCCAGAAGGGTGGTTAACAAGAGGTAAGAGAAATAGCAAGATTTTATGCATATCCTTGGAGGAAGAGGATATCATCACAGTCTACCAGTGTCAGGTGACATTTTACAACCTATGTATAAAAAGTACAGAAAGCAAAATATGGCTTCATTAGGTAATAACACTGTAGACAATATAAGAAACTGTAGAAATAAATTGTTAAAATATCTTCTACAAAAGAAATGCTGAAGTGCAATTCAAAATTCAGGAAGGTTTCCAAGGTGACTACCCAAAAATAATGCAAGTAGTAACTGATTGCATCATTGCTGACTAGCTAATGTTTCTGCCTCACAGCTCAAGGGTCTGAGATTTAATCTTAATCTCAGACAACACTCTGTGAGGAGTATAATTTTCTCATATCTTCTAAAACATGCCATTTTGGTAACTTTATTAAACTATCCTTACATATTATATTTACCAACTGATCTTGTGTGTCAGATCATAGCCGAAAACCCCCCACAAAGTACTAATTAATTTACTAGGCACACAAATTAACTGAAACAAATGAAGCAACAAAAGTTGAGAAACTTACCAGGCACACAAACAAACAAATTGAAATAAATGAATTACCAAAGGTTCCGAATGCCACTTGGTTGCAGATGACTATTCAGTTAATACAAACACTAAAAATTACAATGTTTGCATTTGAGCACTGCTTGCATTTTAGAAGTTGTCACCATGACACAGTCAAGAAAAAAACATCCCAAGTGACTAATACATGAGAACAGAGTAGATTACTGCAAGATTTATTTAAATAAAGATCCCCAATTTATAACTCGTTAATATTCTAGATGGACACAAGTCAGACATTATTAATGAAAAGAGATAATACATCACACTGTAATCTATGGCCACACCAAGAGAAAGTAGAAATAGGAATTCCAAAACAAACGACAGTCTGAAATTAATTAGGCACTGTGGAACTTAATCTAAAAAATAGAAGAAGCTGTAAAGAATAATTGGGACACTTCACATTCCAACCAGTAGGTTGTACTCCAATGTCAAGAATTATTTTACGTAAACATTATCAGACAAGTCACAATTTAAGAGCTTGCAACTGTTTATAATTAATTATATTAAGAATACAGTTGTATTTTTATCAAGAATGTAATGAAACCATTATTTACACAGTTATGTACTGTTTAGCTAGTGGCCTGGTTTATCAGACTAGTTACCAGATCTGTTACAGTTTGTATGGGGGGGGGTCAGAGGTTTAAAAACACAGTTAGTGAATATTTGAATGGCACATTTGCCAAAAAAGAAACTAATACATTAATAACACATGTCCTCCTTTCAAGTTTTATAAGTAGTGGAAAAAATGATTTGGAAAGAGTACTACATAAACTTGCTTTCAGTAAGAACTCTAAACTTCAGTAAGATGTCTAAATGGAAACAAATTATGTAAAAGGGCCGATCTGTGTTTAAAGGCAACTTTTTCATTAAAGCCATGTGTAAAGAATCAGTATTGTGCTAAACTAAAATAGCTGGATTACAGAGTTTACAGAAGAAAGCTATAACATAAAAATGTCCTTAATTACTGTGCATAAATTGTTTTAATGATAACTTAATTTTTTGGCCTGGTGTTGGTAATCTTATTTACTTAAATGATAGCATACCTCAAGAAGGACTTGGTGTCAGAAAAAAAGAAGTTATGTTCTCACCGTAACGTTCCATCTGTGTTGTCTAGTTTCATTCTTTCGCAACCTGTTGGTCTCAGATCTGATCCTCTGATCTGACTTGGCCGCTTAGCAACACTTAGGCTGTGAAGCTCAAGCTCCTCGCAGACCCATAATGCATCATTTCCCTTGATTACCTCAGATCGAGTTTGCTGCTAACATACTGCAGACATACAAATATAATTTGTAACTACAAAGGAGACGGAACAAGGTACAAGAGCTCAAACAGGAACAATGGTTCCTAAAAGCATAACCATCAGGTCTTTCACAGCCACTGGAAGGGAACAGAAGGGTGGGAAGGCTAAGGAAGAATAAAAATGGCCAACACAGATGGAACGTTATGGTGAATTCATAATTTTTTTATCTGATGTTGTCATTTTCATTCATTCCTCAACCTGTGGGACAGAGACGCCAGCTACTGTAACCTTAGGTGGCCCTCATGGAAGGATATTCCTCAGCACTGCAGAACCAAAGGCAGCTCTATTTCTGGAAGCAATATCTAGCCTGTAGTGTGACACAAAGGTATGTGAGTTTGTCCATGAAGCTGCTGCACAAATATCAATTGAGACTCTAGATCAAAAAGCTTGAGAAGTCGACATCAATCTGTTAGAATGAGCTGTGACTTGTGTGGGCAAAGATATACCCTTAGATGCATACACTAAAGAGATGCAATCTCTTAACCATTTGGCTAACTTAGTCTTAAAAACTGTTTTTCCTTTTCTGATATTGGGAAAGGATACGAACAATTGATCTGACTTCCTGAATGATTTTTGTCATGTCCAGGTAGAAACGCAGTTGTCTATGAATATAGAATAGATGAAGGGTATTATTCTCCTTTGTTTTGAAAACTTGGAAAGAAAACTGGTAGGTTGAAGGACTGGTTAATGTTGTTCTCCGTAGCATCTTTGGGTAAAAAGGAAGGGTTGGTACGTAAAGTGACTCTGTCTTTATGGAAAATCAAATAAGGAGGTTTGGAAGAAAGGGCTTGTAATTCAGAAACTCTTCTAGCAGAAGTGATGGCCACCAAGAAGCCAGTTTTCCAAGAAAGGAATTTCAAATCAACTTTGGCCGAAGGTTCAAACGGTGGATGGACTAGTGCCTGAAGAACCATAGTCACATCCAAGGAGGAGTGGGAATTTAATAAGAGGGCAAAGCAAAAAGGTATCTTTAAGAAAAGTTTTGCACAACTTTAAAGAAACCAGCGATGAAAACTTTTCGCCAATGTGATAATTTGAAATGGCCACCAGTTACACTTTTACAGTGGAGTAAGTTGCCCCACTCAAAGATATCATCAAGGAAGTCTAAAAACGCAGAATTTGGAGCAGTAGGTTAAATAGGTTAATAGATTAGTACTAGGCTAACTGCCCTTGTGGGCCATTTTAAGCCTAGCCAATTATCCCATGTGAGAATAAAACCCTGCACCTTGTATCTGTAAGGTAAACACCTTAACCATTATACCAAACTCCCCACCAATAAAGGGATCCAACTGCTTCTGTTGAGCCCATATAGAGAATCTCTTCCAATTGCTCTGATAGCTTGTGGGATGAAATCAAAGTCTTTTGGACGGTAGAAAAAAGCCTGGAACATCTAGCCATCACTGGAAGAGGAAAAGGTAATAGGAAAAAAAATGACTTAACTGCAAAACTCCCACTTGAAACTCTCACCGGAGCTCGAGCGATTGGGTCACAATGCATCTTGTAGACTGGCAAACGAGATCTGAGGTAATCAAGGGAAATGAGGCATTATGGGAAGGAGAGGAAATCAAGCTTTGAGCCTAAGCTTTGTTAAGCGGCCAAGTCAGATCTGGGGATCAGATCTGAGACTCCCAGGTTGAGGAAGAAATGAAAATAATATCAGCTCTAGCATTATAATTTGCGTTTATATTAAATGCATATTCATCTGCAGTTCTGTAACAAGTCTACATCGTTGGTGCTCCGTGTTTTATTAATATATCATCATTTTTATTTGATTGTGTTTCTGGACAATTCTGTCTGCACCTCACTGGGTTTGGATAAACTAAAATAACTCCATCAATCTGACAAAACTTACTTGTCAGGTTTAAGATCTCGATGCACAATCCCATAATTGTGAAGGTACTCAAGTGCTAGGACAGTTTCAGCAAAATACAATCGAGCCATGTCCACTGGCAGGGGGCCCATGTTCTTCAGCAGTGTGGCACAATCTCCTCCTGTCAAAGCAAGATAACGGAGCATTATCGGGATATCCAAGTAGCATTACACCACACATGCGTTTCCTGTACATCTTATTCTAACACCACTACTAGTCGTGAATACTACAGCACACAAAGCAGAAGAAAGCCAAAAGTAATTTCAATGGCCAATGTGTTTTTTTTCTAACAATTTTACTTAATTAGTTACAAATCTAAATCAGTCTTGTTCACCAACTTACATGATTCACTGTAGTACCCAGATATTGCCGTCGGATAACCAAAAAAAGCACTTAGCTGAGGTACAGTGCTTTCTCTCTTAAAATGCGACTTCCATCTCTTGATGCCAAATCCAGTTTAATAACTGAGCAGTCCAATGCTGCACTGCTCTTATCATGACATATACATTCAGCTTTTGAGTTTTTTCTGTTAACAGAAATATACACCTAGCAGCTTCACCTTGTAAATATGCATGTAAATACATTAAATATACACAAACCATCCAACAATCACCCCATCACATTTGCTTGAAACACACATTTCTGTGAACAAACTATCTCTGGAACACAACAGTGGGACTGTAAGTATGTCCAGCAAAACTTTTAGTTATGTACTCACCATAACTTCAGATGTTTGGGATCCATCTCGCCTACATTCTGAATGATGGGTTCGGAGCCGATCCCTCGGCTCCGACTCGGCACGCTTATGCCAAAGAGCGAAGTCTCTTATTGGCTGAGCTTACTATATCCCAGGATGCACCACTACCAGTCCCCCAGATCTAGTTTGTCCTGGGTGGCTCACTGGAAAACACTCCTGAGTACCGTGGAACCAAATGAAGCTCGTCCTCTAGATGCCACATCCAATTTGTAGTGGGAAATGAAAGTGTGCGGGTTGGACCAAGTAGCCGCAGCACAAATTTCCGATATAGCGAGCTTGGAATGAAAGGCTATAGAAGTAGCCATAGCTCTGGTAGAATGAGCTTTGATAGATGATGTAAGTTGTTTATTCGAAGAAGAATAGGCCTGAGTTATGCAATCTCTGATCCATTTTGAGATTGTAGCTTTTGTAATGGTTTGGCCCAATTTATTATCTGAGAAGGACACAAACAACTGGTCTGACTTACGGTTGCTGAGTCCTGTCTAAATAGAAGCGTAATTGCCTGTGAACATCCAATTTATGGAGAGTGTATTCTGCTTCATTAGAGAATTTTGGAAAGAAAACTGGTAGCTCTAGAGATTGTTGAAGACAGAAACTAGAACAGACTTTTGGGACAAAGGATGGATTAGGCCTAAGTGATACTCTATCCTTGTGGAAAATCAAGTACGGTGGTTTAATAGACAGGGCTTGAAGCTCTGAGACTCTTCTTGCAGAGGTAATAGCCACTAAGAATGCCGTTTTCCAAGACAGATATTTTAATTCGCATGTAGCAGCCGGTTCAAAAGGGGAAGATGTTAATGCGCGAAGCACCAAATCAAGATCCCACGGAGGTGCAGGATGAAAAACTGGTGGTCTTAACAGACTGGCACCTTTAATGAACGTTTTGCATAGTCTGCTGCTCATCAAAGGAGGATCCGTGGATTCATGGAATTTAGAGATAGCAGCTAGTTGGACTTTAATAGTTGAGACAGAAGATCCCTGATTAAACAGGGATGTCAAGAATTTCAAAACCTCTGGGACAGGAGCAGTGATAGGGTCTAAGCCCTTGAGTTGAGCCCAGATAGCAAACCTCTTCCACTTACTGAGGTACAATTTGTTAGTGGTGGGTTTGTGGGCCGAAGATAAAATGTGAACAACTTCTGGGTCTAGTGTGTGCCTTCTAACTAAGGTTGGAAGTGGAGGAGCCAAGCTGTCAATTTTAGAGATTGAAGGGACTGATGCCAATGTCCCGACTGATGGATTAGCAAATCCGGGATCAGGTCTAAGGTCCACGGATCGTCCACTGCATGCTTTTTCAGGTAAGGAAACCATATCTGACGAGGCCAGTATGGGGCAATCAGAATCATTGAAGACCCCAGTTGAGAAGCTTTTGAATAACTTTTGGAAGGAGTGGAATTGGAGGAAAGGCATAAAGTAGCCCTGTTGGCCAAGGTTGTGCTAGAGCATCCATGGCTGGTACTTCCTGATGTGGAATCAAGGAGAAGAACCTCTGGCAGTTGGTGTTTTGTGGAGTTGCAAATAGGTCGCAGCACGGCGTCCCCCATCTCTTGAAAACCTGGGCTGCTACTGTGCGGTTTAGAGACCATTCGTGAGGAGAGAGAATTGTCCTGCTTAATTTGTCCGCCAATACATTTGACTTTCCGGGATGTGGGTCGCTACCAAGAAGCGGTTGGTAGCTACAGCCCATTCCCACACTCTCATGGCCTCTCTGCAAAGGGGGTACGATCTGGTCCCTCCTTGTTTGTTCAGATACCAAACCACCGACATGTTGTCTGTGTGGATGGCGATGATGCCCTGAGGAAGAAACTTGTGTAAGGCCTGTAGGGATAGAAGTACAGCCCTCATCTCCAACACGTTGATGTGGAGAAGAGCTTCGTCCGGAAGCCAGGAGCCCTGAACTAGCCTGCCCAGACAATGCCCCCCCCCACCCTATCTGGGAGGCATCTGTCGTCAGGGTAACCACTGGAGGGGAGAACAAAGGGTTTTCCTGATCCAAGTTGGATGTCTGAAGCCACCAGCGAAGGTCCCTTTTGCATATTTCCGTAATCATGATGTGATGATTGAGGGAAGATCCTGAAAGGACCATTGAGTTGACAAGAGCCACTGAAGAATCCTCATGTGTAATCTTGCTAGAGGAACTAAAAGAACCGTGGCAGACATTGAGCCTAAAACCTGTAGGACCATCCTGGCTGGGGCTTTGGATCTCGAGATTAGAGCTTGAACTTGGCCCTGTAAAGTTCGGATCCTTTCGGCAGGAAGAAAGACGCCATCAATCTTGAGTCTATCTCTGCTCCTATAAACTTTATGCTGAGAGGGCAGCAAGACAGACTTTGACCAATTGAATGTAATCCCTAGGGAAACACCCAGGAGATGGTGGCTTTGAGGTTGTCCATTAGTAGATGCCTGGTGGTGGCAGTCAGGAGCCAGTCGTCGAGATAGGGAAACACTTGGAATCCAAGACTTCTCAGGTGAGCCGTCACTACTGCCAAACACTTGGTGAACACCCTGGGGCTGTGGTGAGACCAAAGGGCAGAGCACAAAATTGGTAATGACTGACTCCCAGGCTGAAGCGCAGATACCTTCTGGACGCCTGATGTATCGGTATGTGATAATAGGCGTCCTTGAGGTCTATGGAGCACATCCAAACATCCTTCTCCAACAACGGAAGAATGGATTGTAACGTGACCATTCGAATTTGGATTTCGTGACGGATTGGTTCAGTCTGCTGAGATCCAATATTGGTCTCAGGTCCCCTGTCTTTTGGCACTAAAAGAACCTGGAGTAATTTCCTGATCCGATCTGGTCTGTGGGGACCGGTTGGATGACTCCTTTTCTAGCAGCTTTAAAGCTTCTGCGGCTGCTATTTCCCTTTGACTGGGTGGTGGGTCCGGGATTCTCTTGGACGGTGGGGTGAGTATTTGAATGGGATGGTGTAACCTCCGGCAATGATCCGAAGCACCCATCTGTCCTGAGTGATTGACTCCCAGGCATTTAGGTGCTTGGCAAACGACACCCGACTGGCTCCGAGCAGCACAGCCGGGCAATCCCTCATGACGTGTGGGAGGCTGAAGAGCCATGAAAGGACTCGCGGTCTCCAGAATTGCGGGCCCTCTGCCGCCTCTGGGACGGCGTCTGCCTGAAAACTTTCCCCGCCCTGTGCCTCTGGACGGGAATCTTCCTGCTGTTGGGAGAAAAACTTGCGAGATTTTCGAACCACATTTTCCCTCCTTTAGCCTTGGGGTAAGGCCGAAGGGAGTGGAATAACGGGCACCCACGGCAGATAACGTTTTCCCTCTTGCTCACAGCGGGTAAGGGTGTCTTTCACCTTGGGTCCAAACAATGAGGACCCATCAAAGGGAGCGTCGGCGAAGGAAGACTTGAAGGCCTCCGCAAACTGACACAAGCGGAGCCAGGCTTGTCTACGTAGAGCCACGCCTGTGCCTGCCGCTCTACCCCCTTCGCCGCATAGGAAATTAGCCTCAAGGACGAGTTAGAAATTGACGTAAGGATAGCCAACAGAGAGCTAAGGGACTGGGCTAGCGGCACAGGTAGCAGACCCGAGAGGGAATCTGACAACTCCTTGACCAGATCCCTCTGAAGCCTGGTAAAATGTGCCAAATAATTCAGAGACCTTAAGGTAAAGGCCGCTGAAGTCAGGGTGCGCTTCCCGTACCTATCCATACTCCTAGACTCCTTATTAGGAGGATGGATGGACGTTGAAGCCTCTGCCACGTCCTGTTGTGTAGCAGATGCCACCACCATGGCATCTACAGCCACGCCTTTAGTAAGGAACTCCTTCTCGGGGGGGGCAGATAAAAATTTATTTGGACGAGAAGGGACTGGTTCCACGGTATCTGGATGTTCCCACGCCCTTCGACAAACTAAATCCAGAAGCTCGAAGGGCGGAGACACCCAGGAGGCGGAGGGCTGAGCCCCAAAGGCCTTGAGGAGCACTGATTCGTCAGCAGAGGGGGGTTTGGATATCCAGCCGCCTCGTTGTTTAAGGATCTCTAAGATGTCTGCAAATGAGACATCATCGGAGGACGACTTCGCATCATCCATATCAGTGTCCGATGTAATAGACTCGGGAGTCCACGTGCTTCCTCTTGCACGATCTCTTCCTTGGGGGTTCCTCTGAAGACAACTCCGAAGAACCCTCAGGAGGAGGGAACCCCACTGGGGTAACCTCAGGCCTCGGGGCTCCGCTGGCTACAGACAGGGGAACTGCCAAAGACCCAGTCTCCACGCCCAGGGAAGGTGCTGGTAAAACCGGAGAGATGGCGAAGAGGACTTGGCCAAGGCACTCCTCATGGCCCTGAAAGCCGGACCCCAGAATCCTGGGAGTGTCCGGACTCGAGCCGTGATAGCCGACGGAAGTCCCGCAGCCGGCACCGAGGGGAGGCTCGGAACCGAAAGCATAGGTCCCGAAACATCACCCCCGGGTCCAGCCGAAGAAGTCCGCGTACTAAACTCGGACCCGAAGGCCCGGGTTGGAGTAAGGGTCGGAGCCGACCCTGAGATCTCCACCGGCTCCAACAGCACCTGCTCCGACGGAGCCAAGCGGTCGGAGGAGGAATGGCAACGGGATGGGCCAAGGTCATCGGCTCCGAAACCAGCTGGGTCGGAACCGAAACAAATTTTTGGAAGACTGGGGACTGGAACAGTCTTTGGAGCACCCTGTCTATATCAGAATCCGACATCCTCGAAGACCGAGAGGAAACAGAACAGGTTAGAAGGCCTCTCCATCGGCCCCAAAGGGCTAGGGGACCGGCTCCGAGGCGACTCGATGAGTATCGGCGCCGAGGGAATACTCACAGCAGATTCCATCGGTGCCGAGGTAGACTTCGGCGCCGAGGAGGAAGTGTCTGAGCGGGCGACCCTTGTCGGCTCCGAGAGCAGTGGAGCCGACGAAGGTGACCCGCCTCTCGATGCCCCAGCCATCGGCTCCGAAGCCAGAGGAGTCGATACTGGTGGCATCGAGGCAGACCGTTCCAACCTCGGCTCCGAAGTCTTTGGAGCCGAAGGAGAGGCCTGCCTAGGTCTCTTGGCAGTCGGATCCGACGGACTGGTCGGAACCGAAGCCCTTTTCTTTTTGGCCGGAGCCGGAGAGGATGCTAAGGCTTCTTCAAAAGAGGGTTTAATTAACCCCTTAAGAATCAATTTATTTTTCCTCTCCTGGAGGACCCTTGAGGAAAAAGCGTGACATACGCTGCATGACTCCTGCAAGTGCTTTGCCCCTAGACAATATACACAGAGCAAATGATCATCAGTAATAGACATCTTAAAACCACATTTCGAACATTTTTTAAAGCCCGAAGGCCTAGGGGTTTGAGACATGATGTTAAACAACTTTTTGACAGGAAATTAAACAACTATAGATTCGCTTGTGATAAATCTAAGCTTACAGTTATAGTTTAACACAAACACTAGCTGTAAATGACAGGGAACTCTAAACTACTAAAGACTTGAGACCCTGAAAAGTTTTCAAAGGTTGACCGGGAAGGCCCTGGATGTAAGGGGGGCCGAAAACAAACTCAACCCAATCACACACAACAATTTTCACAATCCAAACGTACACAAAGAAGCGATAGCCGTTAAAACAGCTTTTGTGACCAAAAAACAGCAAAAACTGACAGAAAAGTAGTTAATAAAAGCTACTCAGCCCAGCCAGCTCGAGACCACGTCTTCGCAGGGAAGCGGCAAACGAGATCTGGGGGACTGGTAGTGGTGCATCCTGGGATATAGTAAGCTCAGCCAATAAGAGACTTCGCTCTTTGGCATAAGCGTGCCGAGTCGGAGCCGAGGGATCGGCTCCGAACCCATCATTCAGAATGTAGGCGAGATAGGATCACATAACATCTCCATATATAAAACCTGATAAAATTAGGAATCCACAGATAAATCTTGTTGAAAGTCTCCAACCATGAGTAACTAATACAAAATAATGTAGTCAGGCAAACTTTGGTGTACGATTAAGTAACAGGTTATATGTGAAGGAGGAACAGTCTTCCACATGCAGTTTGGTGTATGGGGGGTTGTTCCTGACATACAGTCAAATATAAAGACTATTCTACATTTTTTAAGGCTTGAATACTACATTTTTAGGATGCTACTCATGCAAATGTGAGTCTGCTGGGTACACTGCCTATACATTCATACATACATATAAAACATATATATATATATATATATATAT